>NW_015164690.1:525851-534841 GCF_001447785.1 Gekko japonicus
TTTGGCTGCTGCATGAATTAGTTTGCTCTGGAGCCATCCTTCCTTAGCTAAGACAAAAATGTGTGAGCCGGAGGCTAAAAAACTGTGAGCTAGTGTGAGCTAGCTCACACTAACTCAGCTTAGAGGGAACACTGCTCACAAAGTAGAATTTTTCCTCACAAGACTCCACAGCTTAGAGGGAGCGTTGCTCTGGAGCCATCCTTCCTGAGCTCAGACAAAACTGTGTGAGCTGGAGGCTGAAAAACTGTGAGCTAGCTCACATGAACTCAGCTTAGAGGGAACACTGGTTGCCAGCCTCCAGGTGGGGCCTGGAGACCTCCCAGAATTATAACTGGTCTCCAGGCTACAGAGATCAGTTCCCCTGGAGAAAATGGCCATTTGGAAGGGGGACTCTGTGGTTTTATACCCTGCTGAGACCCTGAGGCCCGGTGTGATCTGGTCCATGGGGTCGCAAAGAGTCAGACTCGACTGTGCGACCGACCAACAAAAGAGACCCTCCCCAAACCTATCATTCCCAGACTCTACCCCCCCAAACATCCAGGAATTTCTCAGTCCAGGGTTGGCAACCCTACTTCTTCCCCGCTTTAAGAGCTACAGACCCCATCCGTTCCCAGGGCTCAGAACCTTTCTCTCCCACCCTCTGCCCGAGCCTTCTACTCTGTTGATGCAGTTGGCTGTAACTGGATTCCGCTAACCGGATTTTTGAAGCAGATTTTCACAGGTTCAGCAATTCCTGACTGGGGGGGGGGGGGGGGGCTGGTGACGTTCCCCCAATTTATTCAGGCCCAGTGATATGGCAGCAGGGAAATTTGTACGTGGGGGTAGGGTGGGGTGGGAAGTGTGCTACCGATTCTTCTTCCAGCCGTTAAATGATACCTGGGGATGGGGAGTCTAAAGACGGGGCAGTTTCCCCTTCTCTGGTGCCTTTTGTCTTTTCCCGGTGGCTTTTGTTTGAGCCAGGTTCTTTTGGCTGCTTCGGGAAGAAGGAAAAGAGACAAACAGAATCCTTCAACAGAATATGATGCATATGCCCCATAGAGGGACCTGCAGCTGTGCAGACAGTATTACTAGGCAGGTACATTTCAGGTATGCTGGAAGCTAGCCACTAAACGAATGCAGGCGAAACGGTTCGCGGGACTCGGTCACGTTTCTCTGCTGCTCCGTGTCTCTGTAAGAATGCAAGAGAGCCCTGCTGGATCGGACTGGGGGTCCGTCTAATGAATCAGGTGTCTCTGGGAAATCTCTAAAGAGATCACAACACCGTTGTTCTCTCTTCATCTTTGTCCACAGCCTCTGCTGAAGACGGAATGCCAAACTAGGTAGACCTCGAACTCTCCTAACAAAGCAGCCCTTACATCCTGATGTGGTCATTCTAATCTGAGTTGCAAGCAATGCTCCCTCGAAGCTGTAGAGTCTTGTGAGCAAAAATTCTACTTTGCGAGCTACGGACATTAAAGTTGTGAGCGAGCGATTTGGCTTCTGCGTCAATTAGTTGGCTCCGGAGCCATCCTTCCTGAGGGAAGGCAAAAAGGTGTGAGCCGGAGGCTAAAAAACTGTGAGCTGGCTCACAGTAACTCAGCTTGGAGGGAACACTGGTTGCAAGTGAACTAAAAAGTCGGTGCGATTCAGCCATCTGACTGTATCGTAGGGTCGCCAAGTCCCCCCGGTCGCCAGCAGGGAATGGGGGCAGTAGGGTGGCCAGATCCAGGTTGGGAAACTCCTAGAGGTTTTGGGGATGGAGCCTGGGGAGGACAGGGACCTCAGTGGGGTTCAGTGCCACAGAGTCCACCCTCCAAAGCATCCATTTTTCTCCCGGGGAACTGATTCCTGTAATCCGGAGATGAGCTGTAATTCTGGGGGATCCCCAGATCCCACCTGGAGGCTGTCTTCCTTAGTGTATCACAGAGCTCGATTCGGGGGGATCGCGGGGGATCGCAGTTCCCCCGGGTGAGGTGCGGGGGGCGGGGCACACGACGAAGCCCCACCCCCTGCTTTCGGCCACTCCGCTTCCGGCCCTCATTCAGCCAGGAGGAGGCAGGAGAAGAGGGAGGGTAAGTTGCTTCCTCCCCGCCTCTCCCCACCCCTGTGGCAGTAGGGTGGCCAGATCCAGGTTGGGAAACTCCTAGAGGTTTTGGGGATGGAGCCTGGGACAGGGACCTCAGTGGGGTTCAGTGCCACAGAGTCCACCCTCCAAAGCATCCATTTTTCTCCCGGGGAACTGATTCCTGTAATCTGGAGATGAGCTGTAATTCTGGGGGATCCCCAGATCCCACCTGGAGGCTGTCTTCCTTAGTGTATCACAGAGCTCGATTCGGGGGGATCGCGGGGGATCGCAGTTCCCCCGGGTGAGGTGCGGGGGGCGGGGCACACGACGAAGCCCCCCCCCCTGCTTTCGGCCACCCCGCTTCCGGCCCTCATTCAGCCAGGAGGAGGCAGGAGAAGAGGGAGGGTAAGTTGCTTCCTCCCCGCCTCTCCCCACCCCTGTCTGCCTGGGGCCAGGGAGGGCCTTGGCGGGGCTTCCTCGCACTCCCGCCGGCCTTGCAGGTCCACTGCCGGGCCTTATGATGTCAGGGGGTGTGGCGTATGCTAATGAGTTCTCCTAGCTCTTTTTCTACGAAACGACCCCTGGTGTATCAGGACTAGTTTATTCTTCACCCTTGTTCGGTTCACTAAACGTGGAGATGATCAATATTTTATTTTTTTGCAGAAAGGGAGGCGGTTGGAAAGAGGGATTGTGACTTGTGGGATATATTTAGCCTCTGGCTAAATAGGTTTGCCAGTTGTTGTTTTTTTTTGCATTGTCTCAAAACCCTGCGAAGTCTGTTTGGCCTAGGGTTGCCCAGTCCAGTTTGGGAAATGCCTGGCGATTTGGGGGCAGAGCCTAGGAAGGGCAGAGTTTGGGAGCAGGGAGGAAATCCAGAGGGACGCGATGCCGTCGAGTCTGTCCTCCAAAGCTGCCATTTTCTCCCGGGGAACCAATCTCTGTCACCTGGAGCTCAATTGTAATTCCAGAAGAAACCCCACCTGGACTTTGGCAATCCTCCGGGCAACAGCTAAAGACACCCTGGGGAGGGACGCCTTTCTTCAACCCTTTTCACTTCCCCTTTCATAGTATCGTTGTCTGTCTCCAGCCTATGCAAAATTCAGGAACCGAGGGGCAAAACCTCTCGTTTCTGCTCAGAAACCGTCATCGACGTAGGTAGTAACCCTCTCTTGCCCTTCCTAGCCAGGAGGTTTACCCTTTCCCATGTACGTAGGGGTGCCTTTCTCGTGTTGCGTTGCATTTTGGCGTCGGTGCCGGCCCATCTGCCTTTTCTTAGGAGATTGCACGCCTTTTGGCTTGTCGGCTGTGACGCTCTGTCTGCCTGGGTATCCCTCGTCGCCTGCCGCTGCTCAGCTTCCCGTTTTCCGCTCTCTCTTCTGTGTCCATAGACCCCTGGCATGTTTTGCTGTCTGCCGGTAGAAGAACCGGAGCCCTATCACCAATCATGTCATTATTCCGTCTCTGACCCCGTGACCTTTGCCAGGATGGTTTCGAATCCATATTTATGGGGTCACGAGGTGGGGGGTGGGGGGAGGAGGGACATGCAGGGCAATACAATGGGACGGAGGGCAAACACGACCCCCAGAATACCCTATGCATTGCAAGCCATATGGACACTCAAACTGGTGCGCGCAGTGTGCCTCACCAAGCAGAACGTGTGCTCCTCTAGCACATTTATTCATTTATATTCATTTATAAGTTCAATTTATAGCCCTCCCTCCCCGCAACGCGGGCTCAGGGCGGCTCACAATCAGGCATAAGCCAGCGCATAAAACACATTTAAAACCATTTAAAACAAACCCTACAGTATCACGACATGATTATTATTAAGTGCTCTGGATGTTCCGACGGTATATGCTTTTTTGTTTCGTCTGTTTTTAATTGTGTTTTTGGGTGCGCGCTTGTGTCTGTTTAATTCCAGATCTGGATTTCACTCGTCTTTTGCTACAAATAACCTTCACGTTGAGCATGGTGAATGAATGCATGCACCAGTGTGGGGAGTGGTCAGAATGCTGGACTGGGCTCTGGAAAACCCACGTTCAAATCCCCACTTGTGCTGTGGAAGCTTGCTGGGTGACCTTGGGCGAGTCACGCACTCTCAGCCTAACCTACCTCACAGGGTTATTGGGAGGATGAAATGAAGGAGAGGAGAATGATGTAAGCGGCTTTGAGTCCCCATTGGGGAGGAAGACAAGGTATAGCGGTTAGGAGCGCGGACTCTAATCTGGGAGAACTGGGTTTGATTCCCCACTCCTCCACGTGCAGCTGTTGGTGTGACCTTGGGTCAGTCACAAGTTCTCTCGGAGCTGTTATCTCAAGGGCAGTTCTCGAGAGAGCTCTCTCAACCCCACCTACCTCACAGGGTGTCTCTTGTGAGGAGGGAAAGGGAAAGGAGAGTGCAAGCCACTCTGAGACGCCTTCAGGTAGTGAAGGGCGGGGTAGAAATCTAATCTCTTCTTCTCTTCTTCTAAATGAAGTAAAAAATAAAAATAAATTGCTGGTAATGACCCTGAATTTGCTGCTCTCTTTACCACAAGTCATTGTGCCTTTTCCATTTGAAAAGAGCCGGCGTGGCCTAATGGCTGTGACCTGAGAGGTCCCCAGTTCAAATCTTACAGCTGCCACGGATTCTTCCGGAAAGTATGTGTGGCTCAGACCAGCATTTGCGAAATGCAGCCAGTACTGAGTACGTTTTTATCCTATCCTTTCTCTAAGGAGCTTCTGGCAGCGTATGTGGTACCCCTTCCCCGTTCCATCCAGTTTGGTGTCGTGGTTAAGTGCGCTGACTCCAATCTGGGAGAACCGGGTTTGATTCTCCACTCCTCCACTTGCACCTGCTGGGTGACCTTGGGCAAGCCATAGTTCTGACAAGAGCTGTCCTTGAAAGGGCAGTTCTGGAAAGAGCTCTCTCAGCCCCACCTACCTCACAGGGTGTCTGTTGTGGGGAGGGGAAGGGAAAAGGAGTTTGTAAGCTGCTCTGAGACTCCAAGTAAAGGGCGGGGTATAAATCCAATCTGTTCTCTTCTTCTCTTCCTTAACAACATTCCTTAGAGGTAGGTTAGGCTGAGAAAGAGTGATTGGCCCAAGGGCACTCCACAAACTTCGTGGCAAAGTGGGGACTTGAACCTGGGTCTTCGTTCTGACTCTCTAGCCGCTTCACCCCCCTGGCTGTCATCTTACGGGCTTACAACAAGACAATGCACTTGGAACTCCAAATGCACGATACTTCATTTGTACCCAACCTTTCTCTGCATTGGGGACACATTTCTCCTCCATTTTATCCTCACAACAACCCTGTGAGGTAAGTTAAGCTGGGAGAGTGTGACTGGCCCAAGGTCACCCGGCAAGCTTCCATGGCACAAGCGGGGATTCGAACCCGGATGTCCCAGATACCAGTCCAACACTCTTAACCACTACACCACAGTGGCTGTCATGTTCTCTTAATATTGCCATTAAAAACAACCACACAGTATAGGCACTCGTTTTGCAGCAAAGACTCTTAGCGAGTTCTAAAGAGGCAACCCTAAAGAGGCAACTGTGGGGGGGCTTTTGAGGATCTGAATACGTCTGTAGTTGGGACTGAGTGATATCTGATCTTGCATTGGAATTCAGGTGTATCTAAAAGTGAGATTAGGATATCCTCGTTCTGATATCACAGAGGTGGACTCAGGGTGAAGCTACCAACCAGCTGTAATTTTTTGCAACCTGGATGGCGTTTTGTGCCAGTTGCCAAACCCCTCGTTGGTGAAAGCCAAAAACGTAACAAAAGAGTTGTTTTTCTGCCCCGACTGATGTGCGTGTCTGCCGTTACAGTGCCCAAATACAGCAAAGATACTTTCGTGCGCCAGAGTTCCTGTTCTGTGGCTATCATGCATGTATGTGCAGAAAGACACCCACCCAGGGCTTTTTTTAAGCTGGAACTCATTAGTCCAGCAGGAACTCATTAGCATAATAGGCCACACCCAGCAGCAGAGACTCATTAGCATATTAGGCCGCATTCCCATGTTGCCAGAAGTGTGGTCATCCAGGCACACCCACCTTTTGCTTCTTATTCTGTTTACCTTGTTTGTTGTCAAAACCCAGGGCTCTTTTTGGAGCAGGAACTCCTTTGCATGTTAGGCCACACACCCCTAATGTAGCCAATCCCAATGAGTTTCTGCTGTTGGGTGTGGCCTATTATGCTAATGAGCTCCTGCTGGGCGTGGCCAACTTGGGAGCCGGCCGGAACTCTGTTCCTGTGCGTTCCTGCCCAAAAATAGCCCTGCACCCACCCAACCCGTGCGCGTTAAGGCAGCCGGCACCTGAGTTTCGCAGTATGTAATCCAGGGCTCAGTGCTGTGGATGGGAGTGTGAAATCTCGGTTGAAGTTCGTCTTCGAAGAAGAAGAAGAAGAAGAAGAGGTGGAGGAGGAGGAAGAGGAGATTGGATTTATACCCCGCCCTTCACTCGGAGTCTCAGAGCGGCTTACAAACTCCTTTCTAAGGCAAGGCCCCCTAACCTTTCTGAGCCTGTGGGCACCTCTGGGACTCTGACACGGAGTGGTGGGTGCAGCCACAAAATGGCTGCTGCAGGAGGTGGAGACAGTCACAAAAGGGCTGCCACAACTTACCTGCAGTCACAAGGCGAAGATCCTTGTGCTGTGGCAGCAGCTGCTGCCAAAGCAATGTCTCAAAAAGTCTGCACTGCACAGCCAATCAGATCTCCAGTGGCCAATCAGAAACCTTGCCGGGCCGAAGTCCCATCTGGCCCTGCCCACTTTCTGAAAACCTTTGGTGGGCACCAGGATAGGTCAGTCAGCGGGGACCCTGGTGCCTACGGGCTCCACGTTGGGGAACCCTGTTCTGGTGGTATTCCGCAGGTGGCATTCGGATTGTCTACAGTGACGTTTTGCTGCCTGTCAGAACAGGGCAGGCTTTCAAGGAAGCAGTCATGTGATTACTTCTGCAAGCAAATACAGCTCGCAGGCGACCAGGCGGGGAAGTTTTTATAAGTTTTTGTAAATGGGAAGAGTCTAATTTTTTTCACACAGTTAATGTGCTACAAATAACTAACACAAAAACGCAAGGGAAGGTGGGATAGTAGCTGGCTTTGTGACCTGTTGCGGACTTCTTTGCAAATATGTTCAAAGAGCAGGATTTGCATATCTGGGATAAAATCCAGGGGAATCAAGGCGTGCTGGAGTACAGTTTTGTGTTGCGAAGGATGTGTGAGGCTGTCTCGGGTGGCCTGCCGCAATGCTCCCTCTAAGCGGTGGAGTCTTGTGAGCAAAAATTCTACTTTGTGAACTACCGGCCTTAAAGTTGTGAGCGAGCGATTGGGCCGCTGCGTAAATTAGTCTGCTCTGGGGCCCTCCTTCCTGAGCCGAGACAAAAAATGTGTGAGCTGGAGGCTAAAAAAACTGTGAGCTGGCTCACACTCACTCAGCTCAGAGGGAACACTGGTTGCCAGCCTCCAGGTGGGGCCTGGAGATCTCCCGGAATTATAACTGGTCTCCAGGCTACAGAGATCATTCCCCCTGGAGAAAATGGCTGCTTTGAAGGGCGGATTCTATGGCATTGGACCCCACTGAGGTCTCTTTGCTCCCTAAACCCCTCCCTCCCTCCCTTTCCAGACTATCTCCAGACCCCCCCCTCCCCCCCCCGTCCCCAGCCATTTCCCAATCTGGAGTTGGCACCTGTAGCTGTCACCTGTATACACCTGAGGCAGTGGAGGGCAGGCCTTAGATTAATGTCAGGTCATGATTCCACCTGAAGCCTCCCTCCGTCTCGGTTCCGTCTTTCTGACCCTCAGGCAAGGCTGTGGAGTCTTCATTATCGGTAGGCCTTCTAGCCAGTGTGGGTGACTTGGGATTGGCCACAAGCTGGGTACATCCCCTCAGAGACGGTCACGTACAACTAGGGTTCCCAAGTACTTACCGTGATCTGGCGGGGGAAACATGCTTCCCGGCCGGACCATTCCTCCCTGTAACACACCATGCCGTCGCCAGGAAGTGACGCTGGGCGACGCTCTGGCAATGGGACTGGAAACTCGATGGTACCATCGAGTTTCCAGCCCCATTGCCGGAGCGTCGCCCGGCGTCACTTCCTGGTGACGGCATAGTGCGGCGCGTCTGTTGACCTGCGAGGACGTCTGTGTCCCCCGCTGAATCACGGTAAGTACTTGGGAAGCCTGTGTACAACATAGGTGCCCTTTCAAATCCTCAGGATCCTGAGTTTCATGTTTTTAAATTCAATTTCTAGGCTAGGTTTGCCAGCTCTGGTGTGGGAAACTCCTAGAGATTTGGAGGTGGTACCTGGGGAGGGACTTCTGTTTCTCCTAGACTCTATGGTATACCATAGAGTCTGCCCTCCAAAGCTGCCATTTCCTTCAGGGGAAGTGACCTCTGTAGTTCGGAGATCGGTTGTTAACTCCAGGTCCCGTTTGGAGGTTGGTAGCCCTGTTTCCAGGCCTCATGCTCATAGTATAAGGTAGGACAGAGAGAATGACCAGAGAATTGGAAATAAGGTTGCGAGAGAGCCCCTGAATATGTATACCGTGTGTTATCTCTGTCTGCAAAGCTAGATCTCTCCAGAGTTGACTCAAGTTTTAGCCGTCACAAGTTTCTGAAGAGGTACGTTACGTGCCCTGACGGAACGTCGCCCCTGAATATGTATACCATGTGTTATCTCTGTCTGTAAAGCTAGATCTCTCCAGAGTTGACTTAAGTTATAGCCGTCACAAGTTTCTGAAGAGGTACGTTAGGTGCCCTGACGGAACGTGCTATGAGAGCAGAGCCGTAGAAGATTTGTTCATTTAATGATATGCAGTTAAAACAAGCCCGGGACTTTGATTGTTCAGTGCCTTTGGCATTGAACTAGTGTACATCAACGTGGGGTGTATGTGTGTGTGTCTCTCTCTCTTTTCCCCGTATTATTTTCCCCCCCCTTTTCCTCTGCTGGGGTCTTTC
>NW_015164690.1:534866-535393 GCF_001447785.1 Gekko japonicus
AGTCCATGTATTTCCCCTTGCCCCGTTCCTGTCGATAGGTTAATTGCCCAGGGTCAGGGTTATTGACAGCCTCATTAGTGCCCCTGTCAGCTCTGTACCAGGATAATCTAGGCGGCCACAGCCCGGAAACACCAGCGCATTGATTTTTTGGGGGATTCCCAGCGACCCCCGCGCTGACACATTGATCTGGCTCCCGGGAGCGACCTCTCTGTCAGCGCCTCGCCGTAGGCCTGCCTTCCTGTCCCGGCCGCGTTTGCTCCGCACCGCACTTCAGGAGAACTCAGAGGAGGCATCGGGGCCCTGTTGCTTCTACGATTCGAGGCGATAAGAACGGCAGATTTGCAAGCGGAAACCCTGGAGGCAAAGCGTCGCTACGCCCGGCCCGCCTCAGCATTGGGTATCCGGAGCCCTCGGCCTAACAGCCTGGAGCCTCCTCCGTTCCTGCCCTCAGGAGAAGGCTCTAGATGTTCTGCTGCCCGAGGCCTGAAATCTAGATGGCGTCCCCCATGGGGTTAAAAATATAATAG
>NW_015164690.1:538367-549435 GCF_001447785.1 Gekko japonicus
GTGTCTCGTTGTGGCATAGAATGAGACCTGAGCTCTGAGTCGTCCCATTTGGTTGCCGGACTACCCTCTTCTCCCCAGCTGGTTAGGCTAGAAGCCAGGGGTGGTCTTAATGACTCTGGGGCTCTGAGGAAAAGTCCAGGATGCATGGGGTCCCTGAACCACTGCCACCACTACCTCTTGCCACTGCCACTCCCTGCTGGGCCAAGCAAAGAGTGGCTTTTGCCCCATGCGAGGTTGCAGGAGAAGAAGGAGAAGAGATTGGATGTATACCGTGCCCTTCACTCAGAGCCTCAGAGTGGCTTACAATCTCCTCTCCCCACAACAGACACCCTGTGAGGTAGGTGGGGCTGAGAGAGCTCCCTCGAGAATTGCTCTTGAGAGAACAGCTCTGAGAGAACTTGTGACTGACCCAAGGTTGCCCAGCTGGCTGCATGCGGAGGACTGGGGAATCAGAGCCGGTTCTCCAGATTAGAGTCTGCTGCTCTTAACTGCTACACCATAGGAGCCGCTGTTGCACCTGGAAGCAAGCTCCCCGAGCCCTAGATGGGCAAGCAGTGACAGGAACTTGCTCTTCTTCTGTTCCTCCTTCTTTGGAGGGGGTGGGGTTATGGGCAGTCAGGGTCCCCCAAAGTATGGGGCCTGTGGGAGTTGCCCATGTTGTCCATTGGCTAGAAGCAAAAGCGTTCCAAAGTCCAAGGGGCTGCTGTCATGTAGTGTCCAGTGTGCCCCAGACTGGTGCTTTGTTGACTGAGCAGTGCATTTGCCAGTGACATCACTGAGATGGACATACAAAGTTGCCTTTGTCTGAGGCCTCAGTGTCACATTTCCTTTTGCTGGGCTCTGATACCAGGTTGCTATCTCTGGGTTGGGAAATACCTGGAGATTTGAGGTATAAAGTTTGGGGAGGGACCATCTTAGCAGGGTATAACTCCATAGAGCCCACCCTCCAAAGCAGCTGTTTTCTCCAAGGGAATTGATCTTAGTTGTCTGGAGATGAATTGTAATAGCGGGAGATCTCCAGGTGCCACCTGGAGGATGGCTACCCTACAGATAGAGTGCTAGCTGGAGGAAATGGCCTGTTCAGAGAGGCTTGGCAGAGGTAAACATTCGGCAGAAGAACTGGCTTTTCTCCCCATTTTTCTCAGGCGCCTCCCCTGTACACATGACTGGGGCAGACCCAGGTTTAAAATGAATAAGTTTGTGGCCATTGCGTGACAAAGTGGCCCAAGATCCAGCCACGGATCCACAGCGTGGTAGTCCAGGAAAGAGGCCACGCCACTTGAAAAAAGGAAAGTTCTTCAGGGCAGCGGGAAGGAAGCATCGTCTTACCTAAATAATGGCGCTTTCCCCCAGAAAGTTGAAGCTGGCAGGATTAAAATCTTCGTTTTTGTTTTGTTTTCTTGGTGGGATCAAGGGGTGTATGTATTCATTTCCCCCCTCTCCTGTCCTCTGTGGTCAGACAAGCTCTGCAAGTTGGATGCAGTGCTTCAAAAGCCTACACAACCTGTTTACCCAAAGAGAGTGGGAGGGTCGAATCAATGAAAGGGTATACCGTGGAATAAGGATACCTTTCCATGGTAAAGATTCAGGTGGGGTAGCCATGTTGGTCTGAAGCAGCAGAACAAAGTTTGAGTCCAGTGGCACCTTTAAGATCAACAAAGTTTTATTCAAGGTACAATCTTTTGTGTGCACGCACACTCCTTCAAGAAGAGAAGAAGAGAAGAAGAGAAGAGTTTGGATTTAGACCCCACCCTTCACTAAATGAAGGAGTCTCAGAGCGGTTTACAATCTCCTTTCCCCTCCCCACAACTGACACCCCATGAGGTCGGTGGGGCTGAGAGAGCTCTCTCTCGAGAACTGCCCTTGCGAGAACAGCTCTGAGAGAACTTGTGACTGACCCAAGGTCACACCAGCAGCTGCACGTGGAGGAGCGGGGAATCAAACCCGGTTCTCCCAGATTAGAGTCTGCACTCTTAAGCACTGCACCAGACTGGTTGGTTCAGAACTTCTTTTCCACGGTATACCCATTCATTCGTTTAGCCCTGCCACTGTCTCTGGTTAAACAGGTTGCATAGGCTTTTGAAGCGCCACATCCAACTTGCGGAGCTTGTTTGAACACAGAAAACAGTGAGGACAGGATGGGTGGGGGGGGGGAATGAGGATAGCTTTGGCCTGACATGGATGGCCCCGGCCAGCCCGATCTCATCAGATCTCAGAAGCTAAGCAGGGTCGGTCCTGGTCTGTGTTTGGATGGGAGACCACCAAGGAAGTCCAGGGTCGCTATGCAGAGGCAGGCAGTGGCAAACGACCTCTGAACATCTCTTGCCTTGCAAACCCTGTGTGGTCACCATAAGTCGGCTATGACCGAACAGCACTTTCTGCCACCACCACCAAGGATAGCTTTACTGTACCGTACCATACTGTCAAAACCTGTTGTCTGTCTCCCACTCTAGGGGGCATAAAACCAGGGGACATTTCATAGAAAAAGAGGTGCAGTAGTTCATTAGCATAACTCATTAGCATAACTTATTTGCATATACCACACCCTTGACATCACCGAAAGTGTGTCATAAGGCAACACCCACCACTCAGGTTCCACTGGACTGTTTTACATTGCTAGCTATTGGGGGGGGGGAGGTGCAGATCTGTCCTCGCAGAAGAGGAAGAGCTTGTACCTGAATAAAACTTGGTCTTAAAGGTGCCACTGGACTGTTTTGGGCCGGTGGGCCGGGGGGGGGGCTCTGCAGCTTACCTGGCTGCTTCTTGCTCTGACTGAAGGCTGCTGGGAGCAGGGGGTGGGGCTTGTTGCATGTGCCCGCCAATGCTCCCTCTAAGCTGTGGAGTCTTGTGAGCAAAAATTCTACTTTGTGAGCTCCTGGCATTAAAGTTGAGAGCAAGCAATTTGGCTGCTGCAGAAATTAGTTTGCTCTGGAGCCCTCCTTCCTGAGCTAGGACAAAAATGTGTGAGCCGGAGGCTAAAAAACTGTGAGCTAGCTCACACTAACTCAGCTTAGAGGGAACACTGGTACCCGCCCCCTGGGCTTTTTACTGCCGGAGCTCCGCTCCTGTGCGCTCCTGCAGGAAATGACCCCTGCATAAAACCATCAGCCTGGTGAAGAAGCACCCAAAACCCTGGTTTTCTATGCATACGATCTCTTGTTGTGTCCCAGCTATGCAACAGGCGGAACTGAGCTTCCCGGGGTCAGTCCTTAGGCTTTGTCTGCCCGGTTCTGGTTTCTGACCCTCTCTCGTTCTCTCCTCAGGTTCTGGACTGGACTGGAGTGAATGTATTATAGCTGCCACTTCTGCCTGAAAGGTGAGTGGTTTTGCAAAGCGATTTCTTTTTCTTTTGTCTTGGGTGGGCGACACAGAGGGTCCCCGTTGGCTCCCAGGAAGAGAACAGGAAAGGGAGACAAAGGCCATCTTCACGCGACGAGATTTGGGACTCCCTTCTTGGCTTTGTGCCGCACGTACCTAAGGGCGGAATTATATGTTGCGCGTGTATGAATGTAACAAAAGTCTAACAGCTGCTTTCCCTGGGGACTTTGTTTAACCCTTTTCCTCCCTGTGCCTTCTCCGACGCAGGCAGCTTCCCTCGCTTCCCCCATTCCGGATTTTCAAACGCATGTTTGTGTGGATAAACGTGTACTTGAGAAGTTCTCCGGGAAGGAAGGGGTGGTTTGGACCAGATTACTAGTAGGCAGGGACAGGGGAAGAGTTAAGCAACTTGGTTCAAAATTTCCTTTGCCGAAGCCACCTTCCCCTAGAAGGGCGCGTCAGACTTACGACACTCCTATGCGTGTTTCATGTAGTTGCTACTGTAAAAATTATCACTGTGTCATAGGCACAGCGTTCCGTGCGCCTTGGTGTTTAGTCATGCCGGCCACACGACCACGGAAACGTCTTCGGACAGCGCTGGCTCTTCGGCTTTGAAACGGAGATGAGCACCGCAACCCTAGAGTCGGACTCGACTGGCTTTCGAGCAAGGGAACCTTTACCTTTTTTACATAGAAAAAAAACCATATGAAGCCAATACAGATTTTGTATAATTGCAGACCAATTTAAGGACAGAGGTCTGCACTACAAACTGGAACTGGTTCCACAGTCCTTCCCTGGCAATCGCAGTTCCGAGAAGGTGCTCTGGGGCATCTTTGACGGAATTCTCAACCCTCTCTCCGAGATCATTTCACGGAAATCATAAACTGGTGTTTGTTTGTTTTTAAAAAAGCAGATGTCCCTGAATTCTCACCTGTGGAAGTGTCCAAAGAGTTTGAATGAGGAAGAAATGAGGCCCGCCCAAATGAAATACACACAAAGCAGAGTTGCCAATCTCCAGGTGGACCCTAGAGAGCTCCTAGAACTACTGCTGTTCTCCGGACAAAAGAGATTCCCTGGAGAAAACAGCTGCTTTGGAGGGTGGACTGTATGGCATTATGTCCTGGTAAGGTCCCTCCCGGAGGGGCCTGCAGTGGCTCAAGTGGTTAAGACGCTGAACTGCAGACCTGAAGGTCGGTAGTTCGGCAGTTCGAGACCCGAGTGCCGCGTGACGGAGTGAGCTCCCATCTCCGGCCCCAGCTCCTGCCAACCTAGCAGTTCGAAAGCAAGAAGTTGTGAGTAGATAGATAGGTAGTGCTTCGGTGGGAAGGTAACAGCGTTCAGTGTGCTTTGCCATTTGGTCATACTGGCCACATGACCATGGAAAAGTCTTTGGACAGCGCTGGCTTTTCGGCTTGGAAGTGGAGATGAGCACCGCCCCCTCGAGTCGACTAGCTTTGAAGCCAGAGAAACCTTTACCTTTACCTAAGGTCCCTCCCAAACCCTACCCTCCCCTAGTTCCATCCCAAAATCTCCAGGAATTTTCCAACCCAGAGCTGGCAATTCTAACACAAAGGGATCTTGTAGGGTATCTATTCCATCATCCCACCACATGAAAACATCTGAGCCTTTAACGTTTACGGGGAGTTTTGCTTGTTCTTGGGAGAGAGAAGGCCCTGCTGAATCAGCTGGGCCTACAGTAATGCTACACTAAAAGTCGTAATGACAGAAATAGGTGTGTCGGTTTGGAGACAGGGACCGCTTCGGCATCAGGTCTGCAGAAATCTGGGGGGGGGGGAGTGCTTAGATACCACAGGCCGGGGAGCTGAAAACCAATTTGGGAAGGCGAGGTGACGCTTTGCCGCCATGTCTTGCGGAGAGACAGGGACCGGACTCCTCCCGCCAGTGTGACTCTGAAACCAGAGTCCCACTGTTCCTTCTTTGGTGCCGTCTTACCATCTGTGCAAATGGATGAGCGCTGATGATTCATGGCCGTTGCCTGGTCTGAACGAAGCCGAAGCCGGAGTTGATGATGTTTGATAATTGCGACTGCGTAACCCCCAAAGGACCATTCCCTGCGACCTGTGTTAGCGGCAGGGTACGGGTAGCCAGTGAGAGCAGAAGGAGTTTCGGGCACGCGCAACCCAGGGTGGGGATTGTCTTGGATCTCTGACGACCCTGGCTTCTAAAGTAATGATGCTCATGCCTCTCTCTAGACTCAGAGAATTCATTGTGCCTCATTCTTAGTTATGCCTCTGCAGGGTGGGAATTAGAATAGTTTCCCAGAATCTCTGGCTTGCAAAGAACTAAAGACCGGGACCTAAAAATGCACGCGAGGAGAAGTTCACCCCCATCTGAATCTGGGGAGTGGCTTGTGGTTTTGCTGGCAACTGTTCCCGTTGCTAAAGAGACAAGCCTCTTTGGAAACGGAGTGGCGGCTTGACACGTCAGCAATGGAAACCACTGCGAGGAAAACAGCAAGCGAGGCGAGTAGTTTCCCCCCCCCCTCCAGCACTCTTCTCTGCAGACTGGCCAGAGATTGTAAAGCATGTACGCTTGATCCCGTGCCTTGCGTTTCACTTACATGTTTCCACTCTCTCATGCTGTTGTTAGGATAAATAAAAGAAAGGGGACCAAGAACCGATCTTCGTATGAGGTGGGCCGACTATCTATACAGACTGAGTTTCTACAGGGTGGCGGGGGAAATAGGTTTGGTCTCTGAGATCCTCGTTCTCTAGAGCCGGGAAGTATAGGTGAAGCACATCTGTGTATCTGATTCTCTCGCGTGTTCTTTGTTTCCCCGTAACGGAGCCCATTGATTTTGTGATACGTTGAAATAAGCGACAGACTCCCGTTACTTGGTGTTTTTTTGGTCAAAATGGCCTTTATTGTTCTGTTGAACATTTTGTGCGCGCGAAGCAACAAACCGTACCATTTTCATTGTCGAAGATACAGAATGGCGGTGGCAAAAATCTCCCGGCCCTCTCTGAGGCTCCATCCAGCTGTCGGCCCCCAAGAAAAAAGTGGGGGGAAATTCAGGATGATTTTTTGCCTCCCCCCCCCCTCAAAAAAGGGAGGATCGTTCTCCAAAGGCAGCTGAGCCTGTTCACATCAGACTACACCGGCCGTTCCCCTTACTGGTGAAGATTTACCCCACATGTTTGCCATTCCTTCCACAGGAAAACCCCCGAGTCCATCGCTGCAGCTCTTCCGCTGCAGAGTGATCTTTGTAACGAAAATCTCCACTTCCTACCTTCCCTTCTGCTGGAGGGAAGGGGATTGAGGGTGAAAAAAAAAATAGCTTTGTAGGTATCTGTCCCCTACCCCATAAAAGAAGATAAAGGGGAAAAAAGGGAAAAATAGCCCAAAGCCCCCACCCCCTTCTACATTCACTGAAGACACCCCAGTGAGTGTTCAGTAGCAACAAAGGAATCCCATCTCACATTCTTCTTTTCCTTGTTGCTTTGATTTCCTCTTTTAATTTGATTTTACTTTCTGGAAGAGAAGGGCCATCTTTGATTAAATTTCCCTCTCTCTCTCTTTTTTTTAAGTGCCGCCCCCCCTCCAAAACCTCTTCCCAGATTTCCCTCCCTCCGGTTTCCAAATTAGTAAATAACATTTTTTAAAAAGAGAGAAAAAGAATCGATCGTGACTGTAATAAGGTTTGGAATGCACAATCTGAATAGGAATATTCATTGCAGATTACTTAATATAGGTCGTTAACCGCCCTGTTACATCACTTTCTAATTTCCCCCCCTTTTCAAATCCTAATTTCTGTTATACAAAGATCAACACTGGTCCCCTAGACCTTTGTAGTTTGTCCCCTAAAACCCATAAACCTTTGTAGATTTTCTTTTTTTAAGCACAGGCCCAGGTTGTAATGTGGATACCAAGCTGAGCCAGACGAACGTTACTTATTCTTTAATACTTAAAAGCAAAGGTGGGATGGTGATAGGATATGTTATGTACCCCCCCCCCCAGTTTTAAATTCTGAAAGGAAAAAAGGAAGTATCGTAGCATGTGCCAAAGAGCTATCAGCTACGTTTGTGTGTGTGTGTGTATGCACTTAGTAGCGATTCTTGTCCCCCTTACTTATCAGGAATACAGAACACTGGGGTTCTATCTGGTCTGGATTAATTAATTTAGAATTTAAAATGTGCCACTGCTTTAGAGAGCTATAAGCAGTAGCAAGCTTTTCCATGTACAATCTCTTGTTGGATCAGGATTCGTCAGACCAATGGCTGCGTGTCTGTGCGCAACACATTAGTTTGGGTGTTCATTCGACACACAAGGTCCGCATGCATACAACATGGGGTATGGCTAAAGTTGTGCCTTCCCATCCATCTTGTGTGACGCATGTGGCAGTGCGCAATGCCCTTCCGTTAATCCGGGGCCTCCCGGTCTGTGGTTATTCCTCATTGCTAATTGCGTATGACGCCTCCTTGACTAGTTATCTCTCGGCATCATTGCTTGTGTGAACAGAGGAGAAGGTGAAAGGCAACACACCTGCGTGCATACATCTGCATGATCTACCTGTGGGGGAAATGAGGGGCAGGATGGAAACAAAACTCCGTTGGATTTACCCAAGGATAGACCCCGGAGGACTGGTTTCAAATAGCAGCCATTTTTAAGACCGAGTTTAAAAAGCAGCTTGCGATATAGGGGAAAGGGTCAAAGGTCCAAGTGGTCACTCGCAAACCTCTGGGCTTCTCTAATGGAGTTCGTTTCGTCTTGGCCTATAAGGATAACACTTACATCTATTTACCCCTGTATTCAGTAATCGGTTTTTCACCTCACTGCCTGCCTAGCCTTTTCCCCTCCTTTTGGCAGCCACAAATCTGGAGATTATTTACGATGATTGATTTAATTTCTTTCCCACTCGGTTCTCAAGGATTTGGGGACAAGCTGCAGTATAAAAAGAAATTTCATTGAAAATCCCATCGGAAATAATTTTCCCTCCCTCCCGGATAGGTGAGTGCGAAAGGGGTATGGACCGGAAAAGATACATCAGGGTTGCCTCCTTTTAAAAAGCAGCGCGGTTCTTGTTTTGGGGCTGGGCTGGAAAAGGAAAGAGGACCCTTGGGCCTGCGCGCCGAAGGTCATTTGCCACAACGATCACCCTCTTAATCTGCAAAGCATCATGTCTGAACGTGCTTACGGCAGGAGAGAAAGTGGAGTAGAGTCATTCTCAAACTCAAGAGGTGGGGAAATGCAACAGCTGGGTCACGCTTCTCTTGTGGGAAGGGCCCAAATCCTCTTCTTGGGCGCTTGTCTGATAGGCGGACTCGTGGTGGCTTCGGCTTTTCTTTTCAACGCTGGTTGATCATTAGCCGGGGGCGATCTTCCTTTTTTTTAACCCACCGTCGAAACGCAGTCCACACCTACTTCACCCCCCCCCTTTTCGGCAGCTGTACTCCAAAAAAGAGGATTTCTTCGGGGCGAGATCAAAGCCTCGCCTTAAACTAGTCGTCACTTCCCCAGGTTGGCTTTTGTTAGCATCTCGAGGAAAAGATCGACTGGGACGGACTTGATGGTTGGTGCGCCCACACAGTGGTTATGTGCGCCACACGTTTTTGTCTCGTGGTGACCAAGAGACAGGGAAAGGAGAGAGAGAGAGAGAAACAAACATTAACGCCCCCACTTTAACGCCAGCAGCGGTTAATTCCTGGCCTCCACACCTTGGTCTACAGAATCAAATAATCCCACTCTTTCTATCCCATCAACACTGGTTCCCCCCCTCCCACGCCTTCATTTTCTTTCTTCCTCTGCCCCATACATATTCATCCGGCTGCTCCTCCATCAATCTGATATCTATCTGTATTGCACCATATAGATCTCACTCACCTCCTGCCTCTCACCAATACATTTCCATCCCATTCTCTTGTCCGTCCACGGTCTCTTTTGTCCCTTTCCCCATATTGTCTGCCTCTCTTCCACTCGTGTTATTCTTCCCCCCTATACAGTGCCGTCTCTGCCCTCTCTCTGCTTCCCCCCACCCTTCCCTGATTCCAGGGCTGTTGAAAAAGGGGGCGAGAGGGGGCACACATCCACAGATAACGGCATCCGCCATTGATCTCCATTTGGCCCACTTGTTTGCGGTGCGGTTGAAAGGGACTAGCAAGATCATAATACAGAGCGCGAGACAATCCAGACGTATCTAGGGAGTAAGGGCAGTGGTGGTGGGGGTAAGGGCAGACGTATCTGGCCGTATTTGGGTGCGGGGGTGGGGGATAGGCTGTGGACCGGATTCAAGGCCTTGGCCGTTCCTGTTACATGATTCACCGGGGGCTGGTCCCGAAGGCGATTTCTCCCAGGCTGATTTCGCAGTCCAAATGTAACAGAAGTGTTTGTTTGTGGCAACGGGGAACAGTTTCTCCGAGAAAGAGGGGCCAAGCTCTGTGTGAGGCCCGAAGCCAGAGGGTGGCTGGTTTGCTTGTCTTTTTTCAGAGCCGGAAGCAGAACTGAAGCCTCTTCCTAGCGGGCCCATTGGCCTCAGTTTCCCTTCTGGTAAACCAGTTTAGCAGGCGCGGAGTCTTTTACAGAATCCTGCCAAATCTGTTTGTTTTTTTAATGTTCCATTGGCCAAAGAAACGCCTGTGCCCACAGAGGGAAGCAAAGCCTCTTGGGAAATCCCTTTCAACAAATCCCGTGTGTCTCTTGTGGCAACCTGGCCGTCCCGGGTTCAGAATCAGCCTTAGTGGGTTTTAGTCCCTTTTTATCCACCTTGAAAGCAGGGAGAAGGAGGAAGAGACAAGGGGGGGGGGCACACAGATAAATAAGCCCCCCCCCCACTATACCCTCCCATCCCTCTGGAAGCCCATCTGAATCCCTCTGCATTTTTTAAAAAGGTGAAGAAGTTGATCATTGGCCCAGGAAAGAGGCCTGGGCGGGGAGAGAGAGAGAAAGAGAGAGAGACAGAGACAGAGACAGACAGGACGTGATCTTGAAGTGAGATCTCTAGATTACGGAGTTTAAGGATCACTTTCTCTCCTATTTCTCCACACACACACCCCTTTACACAAATCAAATCCCTTCTGGAAAGAGGCCTGAGGCGCCCCCCCCCCCAAAGCAAAGTCCGAGAAAGCCAAAGGGGAGAAGAGGCGGCCTTAGAAGAAGGTCACTGAGTTATTGCACAAATGTGCCGAACCCTAATTATGTATCCCGCGGGCTGCTTTTGGGGTGGGGTGGGGGTGGCAAGGTCACCCCGTTATTATAACGGGCGGCCCTGCGGTAATTGTGGGAGTAAATCTCTCGGCTTCTAATAAGAAAGGGGCCATGATCACTGGAAGGTGTTTTGTTTTTAGGAAGGGGGGGAGGGACATGCACTTATAGGCGGCACTTGGGGGGGTTATTTTTAATCTGGGGAGGGGATAGAAAGTGTCAAGAGTGGGGCAGCAGCGCGTTCACGGGTTTTCAATGAATGGGCCGGCCAGGAAATATTATTTTCTTTTGGAGGGGGGGGCTGGGTATCAATAATTAATCCATCCCCCCTTTCCCCTCTCTCCCCCCCTTTCAACACTCCCACTAAAGCTCCTACCTAAGGAATAATTGCTTTTGTCTGGGTGGACTGTACTTGGGCAAAGAGTGAAGGGGGGGGGCAAAGAAAAGGGGGGGAGAGATGTTGGAAGCGGAGGCCCCCCCGCGGCGGGGGGGATTGCGAGGGACGGCAGGTCGCTTGCACGGATGTCATCTGTCAAAGCCCGGGGTGGTTGGAAGGAGAGAGGGGCGGTGGGGAAGGGGAAACCGGGGCGGG
>NW_015164690.1:550732-556044 GCF_001447785.1 Gekko japonicus
AGGGTGTTGCAAAGGAGCCCTGAGGTTTGGGGGTAGGTGGGTGGTGGGAAGGGAGGGGGGAGGCTTGGCTGGCTGAGAAGGAACTGGGGAGGGCTGGAAGTCACCTGTGGGATTTTAGGACTCTCTGCCCCCCCCCTCCAGTCTTGACCAGCTTCACCCATTATGTCTTAAACGATTAGCAGCCTCTCTCTCTTTCTTTCCCCCTTTCTCTATGGACTCAATCTCAACCCCCCCCCTGTTTTAGTTTCAGGCAGAGCCCCCCCATCTGGGATACACCGCCCGGTAATCTCTGTTCAAATTTCAGATGGCATCACAGACTCCCCCCCCCCCCCCCCCCACCCCCCCCCCCCCCCCCATCGCCTACCCAAATTCTCCCAACCATAATCTCCCAGTTTGAGTTCGAACAAATCCTTCTCCCTGTCTGTCCGTCCGCCCTAGATCTCTTCCCCTCTGCACCCCCCCCCCTAACATCTACATAAAATCCAGGCACTGGGAATTCTCTTTTTCCCCTTGGAATAGAAGGGGATTCCGGGAAAGGGGAATGAAAGAGTTGTGCAGATAAGTCTTTGGGGGCCTGTTTTGTGGCTCCTTGCTCCCCCACACAGTTAAGCATTTCCTCCCCGATCTAGGTGTTCACTTTTAGAAATATCAAGTCCCCCTGCCTCTTTATGACAAGTTATTTCATTCTGTCCCTTCCCCCCCTCTTCGGTTTCCCTCCCTCCCCGGTTATCTCTGCCGGCATCCTAAAAATCCAGGATTACACCTGTCGGCAGCTGAGTCTTGGACCACAGAGGTCAAAAGCTGTGGGGATGGATTCTGATGAACTGGGAAATGTGTCTGCGGAATGGAGGGGATGGGGGGGTGTCTAGTGGTTAGAGCCAGACGAGAGAGGCTGTGTGTGTGTCTGCAAGCGGAGTTTCCTGAGGTCTGTTCGAAGCTTTTCTAGGTGACCTTGGGGGAAATCCCTTTTCTCCCTTCCCCCACTAGCACTAGGATAGGAACCCAGGTGTCCGGGCGCCCCCTTCTTTTACTCTTAACCCCACCAGACTCTTTCCTCCCCCTGCTGGGGTTGGCAACGGGGATTTAGGAGTCACAGGTGTGTGGGGGGGAGACGAAGGCTGCTCAGAGGATGTGGGAACCGGGGTGTCAGTGGGGTAGGGAGATGGTGGGAGAAATTGCAAGGGCGAGAGAACTGGGGTGGGTGCTCCAAGGAGAAACCAGGCCGGTGACTTTCGAATCTGCCCCTGATACGTTCTGGGGCTGGGGGGTGGGTGCAGAGAAGGGGCGTTGCAGAACTGGCCCTCTGTGCACCCCCCCCCCAGGTCCGCCGCTGCAGCCAGCGCGGTGTGGAAATTGTATTGGTGTCAAGCCCAGTCCGTGCTAATGAACCCGGAGATCTGGGAAGCGAAGCTTGTTCAGAGGCAGAAATCGATTTTCCAGCCTGTAGTAACTGCCCCCACCTCCACCCCCGCATGCTCTTTCTCTCTTCCTCTCTCTGGCCAGAGGAGTGAGTGTGTCAATGTGTGTAGGGGGGGGGAGTGTCTGTGTCCTTGGCACCTTCGCATCCAGGGGTGTCACAGGCTGGTATGCGCCTTTGCACCAGTATCATCCTGGTGTGCGTGCAACCGGGATTGCTGTTGCGCAAATGTGGAGGGTGTCGACACGTATCGCGGTTGTGTCTTGGTGCGTCGCTTTTGCACAGAACACACGATTGTAAGCTGGAACAAATAATGAAATATTTACGGTCCAGCGGGGCAGCGTCAGGGTTCTAGTTGCCAATATGATCGGGTCCCCCGATATTTCCCTGGCCCTATGTCATTAGGAGATTCCGTATCCACCAGAGGCCCAGACAGTTGGTGATGTGCCATGTGTTGGAAGGGCTTGGATGCATCATGTGCTCCTCCATCATAACGTGTGAATGCGATTTCGCGTGTGCTCTTGGTAATAAGTATCTCTGTACAAAGTCACAAGTTTCCTCATGTGCCTTGAGGCCTGTTTCCAAGGATAGGCCCACCAGATTTTAGGCTGTGTTCACTTGTGATTCTCAAATATTTCCCCCCCTCCCTTGTTTTCTGGCATTCCTTGTATCTGTAACTCAAATGAGCAGTATGTACATTTGATATTTTAAAAGTCTTTATACGCCAATAAAAGACATTATACAATTTCTAAGTAAAAAAGGCCGCTTGGGATGTCTCTGGCTGCCACATTTTACACTTTGTTTGGAAACGTTAAGAATCAACAGCGGTTTAGACGATGCTTTTATTAGACCAGCTTTGACGATGGCGTAAAGTAGCGCGCTTTTGAGTGAAGTGGACGTCCTTCAAGAAGGAGGAATACAGTTTTTAAATTCAAAATTTTAGGTGGCTAGAAAGAAGAGAGGAAATCGAGGAAGGTTGAAGGTTGCGGCATTTCCAAATAAAATCAAATCCTTGTACATAAAGCCAGATGACAAAAATCTGGAAAGATTCTGTAGCTCTATAGATTTCCCCCCAGAGCTGATGCCGTCTCTCTACTGTGCATCTCAAGTTCACATTTTCAGAGCACAGCATCCATCCCTGCTGATGGTGGCCAAGATTTGAATTCAAACCCATGGAGAATGTCGGCTCCGAATCTTTCATTAGCTAAACTTTGATTTGGATCACATCGCTGTCGGTAGCTAGGGGTTTCGTGTAGTTTGCTTTGAGGGTTGATTAAAACCAAAGCAGGCACCTGTCAAAAAATTCGGACCAGAAATTATGTCCTGAATTCCCGAATACCCAGCTGACGCTGGCAAGTTATACATTTGCTAAAAGCAAACCGAGGTCTCCGTGCGTGTGAAACTTTTGTGGATTTCAAGGACAAAGTTTCCGAAACTAAGAAGAGTTCTATGGATGTGCTGTGCATTGGTTTGGACAAAAATGTATTATTTTGTAACATTGCACCTAATTTGCAAACTGTTTTACAATCTCTACCTGTGGCTCCAGATAAGAAATTGTAACTATTTTTGTATCTGGCGTATAGAATCTGCACATGGAGGCAGAGGGTAAATAGCTTGCTTAAGGACATGCAGAAGTAGTTGGTTCACACAACTATTTTGACGTGGTTGGCATGTGATGAAGTTACCAAACTTGAGTCCTCCTGACCTGGTGAACCTCCTTGTGAATGCTTGGTTGCATATTGAGTCAAACCAGGTATGGCCTGAGCCAAGAGCAGGTGTGCCATTGGGTTGGCCAGAAACTGGTCGGCCATGATGTCATCTTCTGATGGACCATTCACATCACTGGGAACATGTGACATCTTTCTCGTTTTGTCATGTCACTGTGAAGTCCACAGTGGACGTGGGCTTGGCACTAGATTTCACACGTCTACTGCCCGTGGGTTCTTGGGTATATTTTAGGTATGTGAACATAGGTTTCATGCATTATCCGTGTGCCGCTGTTGGTGTTAATTCACGGCAAGCGTCTTCATGGTAGGATGTGTCTGTGAAACAATTGTTGCTCACAGGATGTCAAGATGAGTGGATTAAAAGGGGAAATGGTGAACGCATGCTGGGAGAAGATGCGTCACCATGTTTAGGAGGTGCCGCCATGGTGTGGCTCTCTATCTGTGGCTACAGGAAGCTTGGGGGTGAGGGACTGAGGTTGCACGGTTTCCTAGAGGTTCTGCAGCTATGCTCTGAAGTATAACAAAGCACTTCCAGTTGGGGATGGGATGTTTCTCAAGATGGAACACTGCCCTTAAACGGAGTGTTGGTGAATATTCCGTGCGACTGTTTAGCGCCAAGGCAGATGCCCTAGAAAAATGGCTTTGAGCACCAGTTCCTTGTGCTAGACTCTCTGGTACCATGGTTGGCCTGGGATACTCCTGGAGGTTTGAAGGCGGGGGGCATTTGCCTAGAATCTATGGCATACCATAGAGTTTGCCCTGCAAAGCTGCCATTCCCTCTGAGATCTCTGTTGCCTGGAGATCAGGTGGAATGCTGGGAGAAGAAGAGGAGGAGATTGGATTTATACCCCACCCTTCACTACCCGAAGGAGAGCAGTTTACAATCTCCTTTCCCTTCCCCTCCCCACAACAGACACCCTGTGAGGTAGGTGGGGCTGAGAGAGCTCTTTTGAGGACTTCTCCTGACAGAACTTGTGACGGACCCAAGGTCACACCAGCAGCTGCATGTGGACGAGAGAGGAATCAAACCCAGGTTCTCCTAGATTAGAGCCTGCGCTCCTAACCACTACACCAAACTGGATCTCCAGGCCCCACCTGGAGAATGGCAGCACTATATTTAGGACAGAACTTGGGTTGTTTCACCACCCGTTTCCACATCTGTCCCTAGTAGGTGCTCAGACTTGGCTCCATACAGTGCTGGCAGACTCAGATGTGGCCCTGTTGGGTCACATCTTGGGTAGTGGGCAGGCCCCGGGGAGGACAGGAAGCTCAGTGGGACACAGTGCCACAGAGTCCACCCTCCAGAGCATCCATTTCCTCCAGGGGAATGGCTCTCTGTCATCTGGAGATGAGCTGTAATTCCGGGGGACCCCCAGGTCCCACCTGGAAGCTGGCATCCCAGCTTGGTGGCAGTGTTCCCTCTAAGCTGAGTTTTTTTAGCCTCCGGCTCACCCATTTTTGTCTCCGCTCAGGAAGGATGGCTCCAGAGCAGACTAATTCACGCAGTCGCCAAATCGCTCGCTCACAACTTTAATGCCAGGAGCTCACAAAGTAGAATTTTCGGCTCACAAGACTCCGCAGCTTCGAGGAAGCACTGCTTGGGGGACAACAGTGCCTGGAAGAAACCGGGGCCAGGTGTTTCGCCCGTGAGGGGACATATTCCCCTCCAGCAGCTGGAGGAGGAAGCCTGGTCTAGTCTTTGCAAAGCTCCATTTCTCCTTCCCCCTCTCTCTCTCTCATCCCCCCCCCTTTGCCGCTCCCTCCCCTCCCCTCGCCTCTGCTTTTTTCCCTTAAATAATAATCATAAAAAGGTCAGCGGCAGGAAAGCTGCAGAACCCTGATTGGCCGATCTCCGGGCCCTTTGTTCCAGCTGAGCCTCTGGGCATAGCCACGCGCCAGGGACAGCAGGATTGGGGGGGGGAGAGGAGGAGGGCCGGCCAGCCAAGGGACTGGCCATTGCCAAGGGGGGGGGGTGTCCGTGCTGAGGCTCCTATGTGTACGTGTGTCTATGAAGGAGGGGGGGTTGCGAGGGCAGGGTGTAAAACCTCGCGCCGAGACAGCTTTTCCACCCTCCCGACCCCTAGCCCGAGCCTCCTGCTTCCCCGGCCTTGACTGTCCCTGTTTGTCCACTTTCCCTCCCGCCATCTCTCTCTTTCCCCCCTCTCGTC
>NW_015164690.1:556069-597914 GCF_001447785.1 Gekko japonicus
TCTTTCCCTCTTCAGCTGGAAGGAAAGTCCTCGCCAGAAGCGGATGCTGTCTCTCTCTCTTTCTGGATCGAAGGGGGTTAGAAATGAAATTGTGTGGGCCGCAAGTCAGGGCCCGATGCCGGAGAGGGGGCACCTGTCTGCGCCCCCCCCACACACACCCGGCCACCTCCTTGACCGTAAAGTTGTTTTTGTAATGTCTGGACCTCCTCGACTGCGGTTGCTGCCTCATCACCTTCTAGCATCCTTTCGGCCTTTATAGGGTTTCCAGCAACGGGTCGGGAAGATTCCTGGAGAATTGGGGGTTGGAGGAAAGCGAGGGGAGGGACCTCAGTCGGGTATAATGCCAAGGAGCCCACCCTCCGAAGCAGCCATTTTCTGCGGGGGATACTGATCTCTGTGGTTTGGAGGTCAGTTGTACTTCTGGGACTTCTCAAGGCCCCACCTGGAGGCTGGCAACTGTACAAAGTCATTGCAACAAAACAGACCCCTCCCCCCTTCCCATGAGACTCCTTCACTTGTGCTTTTCTGGGATCCCCCATTTCGACTGCGTGCAAAATCCTGTGGTCTGTTGTGCCACTTTCTCCTCCATCGGACACACCCCCTCCTTTAATGCTCCGTCCCGGTGGATCCTCCATCTCTTTCCCCTCTCCCCAGTGGTGTTAGAAATAAAGGTTGCCGGACGGCCTTTGCTTGAAGAGGCTTTCCCCCCCATTTCAGAACACGTCTGGTGCCGCAGAACAGATCCACGCCAACCTGAGAACATGGCTGAAATTTTATACCGGGGACCCTGAGCTGATTTGAGAGTGGCGATTGTGACCGAGTGACTACTCGTGTGTAAGCCGGGCTGGGTTTCGCCCAAGAATTGCTATTCTGCCCGAACTCGCAGTTTCCTCTGCTTGGAATCCCCCCCCCCCACTGACCATCTCCTACTTCCAATGCAAGGAACCCTTCCCCAGATCTCTGCAGTTTTCCCTTTTCCAACTAACCCCCTCCATTTTCCTGCTCTCTCATTTCCCTTCTGATCAGTGGTTCCCCTTCACGGCAGGTCCCCAAAGGGGCCCCAGTATCTCTTTTCCTTCCCGACTCGCTCTCTCCAGTTCCTCCACCGGCTGGACACTGGCTCGTTCTGATAGCGGAGGCAAAATGGCTGCAGCAGCAAATCCTGAACAGTGACCGTGAGAGCTGTCACTGAACTAGTGTAACCGGGAGTGAAGACAGCGGGGAGCGAAGATTGGCTCACGTCTGAGACCTATATGACTCGGTGGGTTTAGGCAAGCGACTGTCCGTCAGCCTAAGCTCCTCCCCTTCCCTGATAATAAGAGGAGAATAATACCAGGCTACCTTGCAAGGGAGTCGTAAGGCAAGTGCAATGCTTCCCTCTCCCCCGGAATGAATCGTCGCCTGTTTACCATGTCCCACGTAACTCGATAGGAGTTACTTAAAGCAGAATGTGACTGTGTAGCTCCATTTCTGGACGGTTTTCCCTCTAAGCTGAGTGAGTGTGAGCTAGCTCACAGTTTTTTAGCCGCCGGCTCACAGATTTTTGTCTTAGCTCAGGAAGGAGGGCTCCGGAGCAAACTAATTTTTGCAGCAGCCAAATCGCTCGCTCACAACTTTAATGCCAGTAGCTCACAAAGTAGAATTTTTGCTCGCAATACTCCACAGCTTAGAGGCAGCATTGCGTCCTGGCTCGTATTTGTTGATAATGCTCGAGTGTGACAGAGTTTTGTGACATTAAGAAGGAGGAGGAGGAGGAGGAGGTAACCGTGTGGGTCGAAATCCAAAATGGAAAGCCATGTCACACCTTTTATTAAGACCAACCATGAGTGACCAACACATGCTGGCTCGTGGCACATATCACAGAAATGTTTTCAACAGTGGTCGGGGGGGGGGGGCCCTGATCCGGGCAATGAATCACCCAACGCCAGCTGCTAGCATGTGTGTGAGGAGGTGTGTGTATTTCCCCCCAGCTTCTCACACGCCGCAGCAATGTGAGTTTGGGCTCACAGCCACTGATTCAGGCAACCGTGTTCCGTGCGTATGTACATCTGGTAAATTTTCAAATCCCAAACCCGTGTGGATCGCGAGAGAGTCCAGAGTGCCATTGTGCACGTAAGGCCTGTGCTACCTGGTGACTGAACTCAGGAGGAAATTGAAGACTACTTAACGTGTTGCTACACGGCAATGGATTGTGAGTTCGGGTTGCTGTGAGTTAGCTTGTACTGCCAGGTTACTACAGTCACGTACAGATTCGTGCAGCTCTTGGGAGTGTGGGTTGTCCTTTCCCATGTGCATAGAAGCCATGGTGGTCGACTGCGCACAAGTTACGGGGGTCGAGCTGGCACACGAAGGGCAACATGGCTGCAATTTGATTATGCCTACTATTTCCGTGGTGGTTCGGTGATACCCTGTGTGGCAGGGTGACTTTTGGATTGCACTGGAGAAGCTTTGCAGTTCCATGGCATCGATCACGTATGCAAACTGGTTGGGGGATGACCGTGCATTCAAGTGGCTGGAAATGTGAGCGGTAATTTGTAACTCAACGCAAGGGAGCATTTTGTAGGCCCCGGTCACACGGGCAGGAAAATGCGGGGAGGAAGCGTGGCTGTTTGCCCCGGAGCAAAATAACGCACGGCTGCGCGATCAGACGTCCCGTCGAGGTCCCGTCGAGGTCCCGTGGTTAGGGGGGAGGTGCCGATCACAGGACAATCCTGCGGCGCGGCAAAGAAGCAGCCTGTCTAGCAAAAGGCTCCGCGGGTTTAACCCCTTCCAGGGCTGCAGAGGAATGCAAACGGTGTCCTCTGTCCGGTTCCCTCCAGGAGGAGCTTCAGCCGGCCTGCCGGCTCGCCACGCCCCCCCTGCACCTCCCCCTCTACCGCCGGGTGCAGAGAGTTCCTCTCGAGCAGGCCAAGCCAGGAGTGTGGGAGGGGTACGGAAAAGAGGAGGGGGCTGTGTTGTTTGTTTTTAAACGAAGTGCGCGCATGCGCCATTGGGTGCTTGTGCGCATCCCATGGAGACTTGGGGAAAAAAACCTTTTAGCGAGGGGACATGGGCGGGCGCCAGATGCCACAACCTACCACCGGAAACGCGATCAGGCGCCCGCCCTTGCCCCGTGGTTTCCAGAAACTAGTACCTCGGAGATACTAGGTTTTTTACCCTACATCTTTGGCGGGAAGCCTCGGGTTCGCCACGGGAGCTCTACACTTCCCAGATGTGGCGCTGTGATCGCGCCCGGAAAATCTGCCTATCTTCCGTCTCTGTAGCGTGGCTAATGCTCCGTGTGACCGCAGCCGTAGTTAACTTTCTCGGAAGCATTCCCCATGTATTTCTAAGTACCTGAACAACCAAGCTCTTGGGATCCCCCCCACCGCCAAGCCTAACTTTACACAACGGCGTGCTTTAAAAGATGGCATGCATTATTGCGATAGTGGTTTAATGTCCTAAATTCACTATCATGCGAAACGTGGGCTCTTTGCTAGCAACTCGAGCCGGCACCGAAGTTTGCAAATTGGGGGTCAAATATGGTGGTGTTGACGCTTCCAAATCCTACTCGGTGTATTCTGGCTGCTGTGATACAATATGCTACGTTTTCGACTGATCTGCCACCGCTGTTCTTATCCCTATATGCATCCTCATGGTATTTGCGCTGAACCATTGTCTGAGATCCTACTAAGTCTTGTTTTAGGGCCAACCCAGAAGAGTCCGGGGAGACCATGAGCAGATTTCCCTTGCATTTCTTAAAGCGAAATAGCAGCCACCAGAAGCCCAGGGCCGTAACCAGGATTTTTTTACTTTGGGGGCATTTAAGTAAGTCAGCAATGAGAGAAAGAGGCGAGGGTGCTGGCAGGCAAGGCGGCGGCTCGGCTCGACATAGCCATGGCACGCAAGGAAAATAAAATAAATCGGCTGGATGGGAAGTCAGGAGGCCTGGGTGGTAAGTCGGGGGGCCCAGCCCCGAGATGCCCTACTGTGGCTATGGGTGTGGAGAGGCCCCAATTTGAACTGGAGTGGGGGAGAGGGCGGCTTAACCCTTCCTCCTACACCTGGTTTTACCGGCTGAAACCAATCTCCACAGGGCTGTTCTTAGGTAAAAGGATACGCATCCACATTTTGCCCAATTCTTGTGGGGTTTTTTTTTACTAATAACAGCATGCGTGTGTGTCTGTTTTGACCAGTGAAACTGCTCAAGAGACAGAGATAATCCCCTTTCTCGTCATATAACAGCCTCAGACTGAATTGAGGCCCTACTTGGCTGCTATATTCCTTCTAAGTTACTGTGAAGATCCGCTTGCAGACTGTCTACCCAGTCTCATCTAGCTTCTTCCTTTGAGTAAGAAACATATGCAACTTGTTTGTGCCATCTTAAGTCTACAGAGCCCATGATGTGCTGCACCGGCCGGCGCGTATAACATACTGTAGTATGAGAGCTTTAGCTGTTGCGAGTGATTGAATGAATATCCCACGAATGGAATCGGCCAGAATTTGAATACTTGAGCGAATTTTCAGTAGAAATCCACCCCTTGGCCTTGAAGTAAGGAACTGAAAATAGAAGAAGAAGAAGAGATTGGATTTATACCCCACCCTTCACTACCCAAAGGTGTCTCAGAGCAGCTTACAAACTCCTTTCCTTTCCCCTCCCCACAACAGACACCCTGTGAGGTAGGTGGGGCTGAGAGAACTCTTGACAGAAACTGCTCTTTTTCAAGAACAGCTGTGCCAGAGTTATGGCTTGCCCAAGGTCATCCAGCCAGGTGCAAGTGGAGGAGTGGGGAATCAAACCCGGCTCTCCCAGATTAGAGTCCGCGCACTTAACCACTACAACAAACTGGCAAATAGAATTTCTTCCGTGGGGTTTGCACATTGATGTTTTATATGAGAGTTAGGGTTACTGGCTATAGCTTGGGGGATTCCTGGCAATTTGGGGGTGGCGATGCTTGAGGAGAGTGTGGAGTCTGGGGCTGGGGAGGGAGCGCAACGTTGATGTGACGCCATAGAGCCCACCCTTTGAAGGTGCCATGCCGTCCAGGGGAACAGATCTCTGTTGTCCGCAGATAAGTCAGAATTCCGGGGGAATTGGGAGAGTGTATAGATTGGGAGAGTGTATAGATTGATGGAACTGTAGAACTGTCCGACTATGTCTGCTTAGATCTCAAGTAGAAAAGGCTGGACGGGTGATGATGGGTGTCGTGTATGTGAAGGAAGAGCTCGGGCATTGCCACAGCCCGGGGGATTTGCAATGCCTCTCTATACTCTGTACGTAGATTTGTGCATGGACTTCTGTAAGTGAAGGCTGGAGCGTCCAGTGTCTTGGGAGAAGGCCAGGCTTTGCCCTCAATCACAAAACCACCATCTCCTGGCCCTTGACTCGTCCCTGTGGGAGTACGTTGCGCTCATTCGCTTATAGGACAGAAAGTTAAGTGGTGCATCGACAGGGCGTGGTCTTCCTTCTCGTCCCAGGTGACTCCAGCTATTAAGAATCAAGCCTTTAGAGGCGGGGCTGTGGCTCAGTGATGGAGCATCTGCTCGGCATGCAGAAAGTCCTAGCTTCAATCCCCGGCCATGCCCGTTAAAAGGACCACTTGGTGATATGTAAGACCTCTCTGCTTGAGACTGAGAAGAGCTGTTGTCAGTCTTAAATACGGAGGGACCATGGATTTCCCCTTCCCTCTCTTCCTGTGGAGGTGGGACATTGGCATCTCTCCAGTTCTGAGCCTGGCACCCTTACATATCAGAAAATCTAGAGAAGGGGGCCAGGTGCACGCAGATGATAGGTTCCTACCAGCCCAGGGCCACCCACCAAGGTTTGCAGAAAAATCCAACAAAGAAAATTACAGATTTAATATGTTTAGGAAAGCCTGCGATCTAGTGAACCTCCGCCGTGAAATCTTGACTTTCAGTTGGGAAGGAAAGAGAAGCCACCAGGAGAGCTGGTGAAGAAGAAAGAATCTAACGGTCTGAGTCAGCACAGGCGGCTTCATGAGTTCAAGGCTGCTCCTACTGGCAAAGGATAGACAGCCCAGGGAAATGCTGACCGCCACTTTGGGGTCAGGAAGCAATTTTTCTCCAGGCCAGTTTGTCATCATCTGGGCACGGAACAGGGGTCAACTGGGTGTGTATGCGGGGGAGGTATTTGTGAATTTCCTGCATTGTGCAAGGGGTTGGACTAGATGACCCTGGGGGTCCCTTCCAACTCTATGATTCCATGATTCTAGGATGTCGGTTGGTCACTGGGTTTCAGGTTGTTGGTCACACCAAAGTGACGAATTCCGTGCGCATACATAGACAGCATTTATGTCCTCCTTTTTCTCCCACTGTGCAAGTTCCCCCTTGGTACATCTCCCTCGGTAAAATCTCCATCTGTAAAATGGGAGCAATGATATCCCAACCAGTGTTCCCTCTAAGCTGAGTTAGTGTGAGCTAGCTCACAATTTTTTGGCCTCCGGCTCACACATTTTTGTCTTAGCTCAGGAAGGATGGCACCAGAGCAAACTAATTTATGCAATAGCCAAATCGCTTGCTCACAACTTTAATGCCAGTAGCTCACAAAGTAAAATTTTTGCTCACAAGACTTCACGGCTTAGAGGGAACATTGATCCCAACTAGCAAGAAAAGCATGGATAGGTTGAAGATAACCCAGATGCACAATGGCCTTAAAAGTCCCGTATAAATTTGTGATTATAAATTTGGTCAAGCTGCCAGGTATCTCAACAGTGCAACTGAGGCAGAACGGAGCACGTCGGAGAATCAGCTGGTGGCATCTATTAGGAGGCACCTGGTCGTGTAAATGGGGCACTTAGTATAAATGGGCCACTCCACGGGGGAGCCAGAAAGAACAGTTTTTATGTTCTGGAACCTCCATAGTGACTCTCAGCCCAGTCCAGTGCTTGCATACACAGACCGGGCCCACTAAGGAGAAACAGAAGTTACTCTCAAGTGAGCACGCGTAGGATTTCGGATCCGGAGGACGAGGACACTCTTCAAAGTGGAACAGAGGACTGCCAGTGCTAACGCGGAGAACGAGAGATTTGGAAAGGAGAATCAGCATGGTTGTAGGAGGTGGTTCCTCTTTCGTGGAAGAAGATAAGAACATAAAGAGGAGCCATGCTGGATCAGGCCAATGGCCCATCCAGTCCAGCGCTCTGTGTCCCGCAGTGGCCAAAACCCAGGTGTCATCAGGAGGTCCACCAGCGGGGCCAGAACTCTAGAAGCCCTCCCGCTCTTGCCCCTCAAGCACCAAGAATACGGAGCATCACTGTGTAACAGGATTGTCCCCTGCAGATGCCTGGGGATCCCCCGGAACTACAGCCGAGCTCCAGACTACAGAGGTCAATTCCCCTAGAGAAAAAGGATGCTTTAGAGGGTGGGCTCTGTGGCATTGTACCCTGCTGAGGTCCCTGTCCACCCCAGGTTCCACCCCCAAATCTCCAGGAGCTCCCCAACCTGGATGTGGCAACCCTAGCCCCCATCCCCCACCGGTGGCCAGGGGGGAACTGGCAACCCCAGTGCCGTGGTGCCCGGCGGTACTTCCCTGGGTGCCTGCTGAGCTTTTCAGAAAAATCGGGTGGGGCCATTGTAAGGCAGGGCTACTGCATTCAATGTAAGGCAGGGCTTGTTATTGGCTACTTCATTCGAATGAAAGGAGGATCAGAAGGACTGAGAAAGGACCTAGGCTTTCCTGAGGCAGTGTGTGGTTCCATTCCCCCTTTAGGCCTTCCCTCTTCCCAGGTGGTATAAGGAGAGGTATTCCAGATTGGTGTCGTAATTAAGAGCGCGGACTCTAGATCTGGGAGAACCGGGTTTGATTCCCCAGTCCTCCACATGCAGCCGCTGGTGCGACCTTGAGTCAGTCACAAGTTCTCTCAGAGCTGTTTTCTCAAGGGCAGTCCTCGAGAGAGCTCTCTCAGCCCCACCTACCTCACAGGGTGTCTGTTTTGGGGAGGGGAAGGGATAGGAGATTGTAAGCCGCTCTGAGACTCCTTTGGGTGGTGAAGGCCAGGGTATAAATCTAGTCTCCTCCTCCTCCTCCACGGGTCTTCCTCCATTGGTCTCTGCCTCCTGCAGAAGCCATTTCTGGTTTGTTTCTACCTCCTGTAGCAGCCGTTTTGGGGGTGGTGCTCGCTCACCACCCCTCAAAATTCCCAATGTGCCTTCAAGCTCCTAAAGGTCAGGGACCCCTGATTAAGAGCCTGTTTTTTCTCCAACCATTTTCTGGTACCAGCCTAGCTAGGGGAAATGGTCTCAGTGGGAAGGGTCCATTTGTAGGGGGAAATAAACAGGTTTGGGGAGGTGGAAGCCCCCCCCCTTCCTCTTACCCGTTGATCCCCCTGCAAAAAATGTGCCCCTCCGTTTAGCATTACCTCAGCAAACCGCCCTTAGATCAGTGAATGTGCCCAGGTATTGCATATCATTCTGTTCATAGTCTTATCCTCCTGAACTAGCCACTCCTGCCACAACTTGCCATGTACCGGCATCACCAGGGCTGTCTGTCTGGCCAAGCGACCCAAACAAATGGTCCGGGTGGCCGATAAGGGGCGGTGCCAATGCCCTGCTGGGGACTCAAATCGACCCTGGCCACTGGTGATGCAGGAAGTGACAGGAAATCTCCTCCCGGGCCTGCACTGCCGCTAGGGCAGGAAGGGGCATTGAAGAAGAAGAAGAGTTGGTTTCTATACCTCGCCCTTCACTGCCCGAAGGTGTCTTAGACCGGCTCACAATCTCCTTTCCCTCCCCCTCCCCACAACAAGACACCCTGTGAGGAAGGTGGGGCTGAGAGAGCTCTCTCGAGGACTCCTCTTGAGAGAACAGCTCTGAGAGAACTTGTGACTGACCCAGGGTCACTCCAGCAGCTGCATGTGGAGGAGTGGAGAATCAAACCCGGTTCTTCCAGATTACAGTCCGCCACTCTTAACTACTACACCAAACTGGCTCTTAACCACTACACCTTGCTTCGGGTGCTAGAACACTGAACTGACCTTGCATGTAGAGTTGCCGGCTCTGTGTTGGGACATTCCTGGAGATTTGGGAGTGGAGCCTCGCGAGGGCGGTATAATGTCATAGGCTTCATCCTCCAAACCTGCCCCTTCCTCCAGGGGAACAGATCTGTGTGGTCTGAGATCTCCAGGCCCCACATGGAGGTTATGCGAAAGTATATAGCACCGTGGACAATAGATGTATGCTCAAGGTAAATCAACTTTGTGCTTTTTTAATTCTTATGTTTTTATCTTTCTGCACTGTCCTATAAATATTGGTATCAAATATGATCAAAAACAGGGTTTCACCCACACAAAACATCAAAGCGCGGGTTTACAGTCCGTACAAATGTTCAGACAGCACCTTGTCAGTATCACAATCAGTCGTCCCACGGGACTCTAGTTATGTACCCATTTCGAATACAATCTTTTTCAAGGACTGTGATGTATATAAAGAACATAAGGCACAATAATTCTCTTTGTGAGCACAAAACCTCTTAAGATAGAAGCATGTTTTCTAGGGTCCCATCAGAACCCTTGGCGCAGACATAATAACCTATGTAGGATAGCATATCCCTCAAGCTCTATCAGGCAATTAAAATTAATAACAATGTTAAAATACTTAGAAACATCAAAAACTGTACCAACATATTATCCAAGGTAGCAGAAAGAATTTCAGGTCCCACCAGCCCCCTGGGTGGAGGGGATGTGGAGGGGTGAGGGGGAGGTGGGGATATCAGAGTTCCAGACCGTCGTCACTGTCTTCCACCAAATGCCTGGTGGAACATCTCTGCCTTACATGCCCTATGGAATGATAATCCTGTAGGGCGTGGATGTTCTCCGACAGAGAGTTCCACCAGGCGGGGACCGGGACAAAGAAAGGCCCTGGCCCTAGTTGAGGACAACCGGATTTCTCTCGAACTGGGGACCACCAACGGGTTCTTAGAAGAAGAAAGAAGAAATTGGATTTATACCCCGCCCTTCACTACCCAAAGGAGTCTCAGAGCGGCTTACAGACCCCTTCCCCTTCCCCTCCCCACAACAGACACCCTGTGAGGTAGGTGGTGCTGAGAGAGCTCTGACAGAAACGGCTCTTTTTCAACAAGAACAGCTCTGACAGAACTATGGCTAGCCCATGGTCATCCAGCAGGTGCAAGCGGAGGAGTGGGGAATCAAACCCGGTTCTCCCAGATTAGAGTCCGCGCACTTAACCACGACACCAAACTGGCTCTCTTATTCCCAAAGCACATCATGCACACATTCTACTCGCATATAATTTTTGCGTAATGTAGTAGATAATGAGATCGCATCTCCCCACCCCTTTTTCAGATGGGGAAGCACCCATGGGAATGGTGCGGTGGGGAGCACCCGTCCATCTTACAGGGCCGCTTCCTCGATTCAATGCTCCCCTTTGCCCCACAGTAGCTTCTTAGTCTTAAAAAAGTGTTGAGAAAGCCAGTCGTGAACCTGACAGTGGGCACATTGTTTGGCTCCGGCTGGCTTCTAAAAAGAGAGGGAAAAGAAAAAAGGAAATCTTTTCACACACTAGCCAGGGCTCTTTTTGTAGAAAAAGCCCAGCAGGAACTCATTAGCATAATAGGCCACACCCAACAGCAGGAACTCATTAGCATATTAGTCCACACCCCTGACAGCACAGCTCATTAGCATATTAGGCCACACCCCCATGTTACCAGAAGTGTGGTCATCCAGCCACACCCACCTTTTGCTTCTTATTCTGTTTACCTTGTTTGTTGTCAAAACCCAGGGCCTTTTTTTGTAGCAGGAACTCCTTTGCATGTTAGGCCACACACCCCTAATGTAGCCAATCCTAATGATTGTTTCTGCTGTTGGGTGTGGCCTATTATGCTAATGAGTTCTTGCTGGGCGTGGCCAACTCGGGAGCCAGCCGGAACTCCGTTCCTGTGCGTTCCTGCCCAAAAATAGCCCTGCACACTACAATGGGTGGAGGGACAGCAGTGTGCATTTGAGGAAGATCGTGGCCGCATACACTACTGGATGGGGCAAAATAGCCAGTCCGTGTTTGTGTATGCATTCGTGTGCGTATGACGATACGAGATTAGAAAGCCAGTGCTAAACTTGTGAGCTGTACGGATCCCACCCTGGAGCAGGAGAGTTCTAGCGGCAACCTGTGAAGCCGGAAGGTTTCTGTAGTATTGCTGAGGTTAAAGTTCTCATTCAGATGAGTAACTTCCTTGTCCCAGCCGATGCTCCCTCTAAGCTATGGAGTCTTGTGAGCAAAAATTCTACTTTGTGAGCTACTGGTATGAAAGTTGTGAGCGAGTGATTTGGCTCCTGCAGAAATTCGTTGGCTCTGGAGCCCTCCTTCCTGAGCGAAGACAAAAACGTGTGAGCCGGAGGCTAAAAAAAACCTGTGAGCTAGCGCGCACTAACTCAGTCAGGGGCCTGCCTACCTGAGGGACCACCTCTCCCCATACGAGCCGCAGAGAGCACTGTGGTCAGGGTCGCAACACCGGTTGACCCTCCCTGGTCCGAAAGAAGCCAGGCTAAATACTACTAGAACCAGGGCTTTCTCGGCCCCACACTGGTGGAACGAGCTCCCAGAGAACATCAGGGCCCTGCATGACCTCTCACAGTTCCTGTAAAACGGAGCTCTTCCACCAGGCGTTTGATTAGGGGCCGCCACTGAGGGGTGTGCCCTGGAATATCTTCTGGCCAAATGTGGACCATCTCCTGGCTAGGGTCCCCGCTGGTTACTACACCTATCTCGGGATTGGATTGGATTACCACCATAGTTGGTTCTGTAATTGTTGTTGTTGTTTACTTGTTTTAACTCATATTGTATTTATTAATTGTTCTAAATGTTTGTTATGTTATTTAATCTTGTTAGCCGCCTTGAGCCTGCTTGTCAGGCAAGGCGGGGTATAAATACAAACAAACAATAAATAAATAAATTTAGTGGGAAAAGTGTGGATACAGTTGATACTTCTTGGGACAAGACTTCTGTGCAACACTGATGGGAAAGTCCCCCTTCCCCGGCAAAAATGGCGCTAGGCCTAGAATTTTCTTTGACATCGGATGTAACCAGTACCTCAGCTTTAGATTTTTTCGCTTCATAGTAACATCCAGGGATATTTTGGGGCAGGAACGCACAGGAACGGAGTTCCGGCTGGCTCCCGAGTTGGCCAGCCAATGAGCTGTGCGGTCAAGGGTGTGGCCTAATAGGCGAATGAGCTTCTGCTGTTGGGTGTGGCCTGTTATGCTAATGAGTTCCTGCTGGGCTTTTTCTACCAAAAAAGCCCTGGTAACATCTACAGATTTTATTCCGCTGATGCCCAAATTAAGCGTCCTTAACTTTGTGCTCAACGTGTGATCTCAAAACGCCAAAAGAAAGCCATAATAGACCCGTAACTCCCCTCAAAGGTCAACGGCAGGGAAGTGTAGTTAGCAACAGAGCCAGTGTGATAGAGGATTGGATTCAGAGTGGGGAGATCTGGGTTCGGATTCTGCCGTCCCCTCCAGTGATGAGCCTTACCATGTGACGTCTGCCTAGTCATGATCCTTTAGCCTGATCTGTTTCACAAAACGGGGAAGGAATGGGACAAGCCCATAAAAACTGACCCTGTACCCCAGGGAGGAATATGAATGTGATTGATAAATTGATAACTGCTTGGATCACTGAAGGCACCAGAGGAACTATTGATCAGACACTGGTGTTGAAAAAGCATTATCATGCTACAGTTCTTTCAGGAAGGATGTAAATATTGGATTGGAAAGATTTTGTGTCTGAAACATTGTTTGGGATATTGGCGGAGTCCATATTTTGAATTTAGTGTGTTAGCCTGATCTCATCAGATCTTGGAAGCGAAGGAGGGTGGGCCCTGGTTAGTATTTGGATGGGAGACCACCAAGGAACGCCAGGGTTGCTATGCAGAGGCAGGTGATGGCAACGCACCACTGCTGGTTTCTTGCCTTGGGAACTCTAGGGGGTCGCCGTAAGTCAGCCGTGAATGGACAGCACTCTACACCCCCACCCCAAGGTTTAGCCACTGCTGAATGGACATTGTAGACCAGAGCCAGTTTGGTGTAGTGGTTAGGAGCACGGACTCTAATCAGGGAGAACTGGGTTTGACTCCCCACTCCTCCACATGCAGCTGCTGGGTGACCTTGGGCCAGTCACAAGTTCTCTCAGAGCTGTTCTCTCAAGGAGGGAGCTCTCTCAGCCCCACCAACCTCACAGGGCGTCTGCTGTGGGGAGAGGAAGGGAAGGTGATTGTAAGCCGCTCTGAGACACTGAGTGAAGGGAGGGGTATAAACCCAATCTCCTCCTCCTCCTCCTCCTCTTCCTTCCTTTCCATCCCCAGAATGCACTTTTACCACCTAGGCAGCCACATGGGACCCACCAGGTTGCATGCACGTGACCAGAAATCGTGGGACACAAGAGTCACATGACAGGAAGAAGAACTTCGTGTTGCATGCGCAGGCAGGCAGGAGGAACGGAGAGAGGCCAAGGGAGAGTCTTGTAGGGCGGGGATCTTTGAATCTGTATGCGCGAAGTGCCATCAAGTCGCATCGAACTTATGACGGCCCCATAGGGTTTTTGAGGCAAGAGACGTAGGGAGGTGGTTTGCCATCGTCTGACTTTTCGTAGAAACCCTGGACTTCCTTGGTGGCCGACCCTGCTTAACTTCTGAGATCTGACAATATCAGGCTAGCCTGGGCCATCCAGCTCACGGTTCTCTGAACTGAGATCTGAGGAGGTCAGGCTAGCCTGGACCGAGGGTTGCCAGGCCCCTCCCTGCTGCCAGTGGGGGGGACAGAGAGCCAGTTTGGTGTCATGGTTGAGTGTGCTGACTCTAATCTGGGAGAACTGGGTTTGACTCCCCACTCCTCCTCCACTTGCACGTGGCTGGATGACCTTGGGCAAGCCATAGTTCTGTCAGAGCTGTCCTTGAAAAAGAGCCGTTTCTGTCAAGAGCTCTCTCAGCCCCACCTACCTCACAGGGTGTCTGTTGTGGGGAGGGGAAGGGAAAGGAGATTTCCTCCTCCTCCTCCTCCTTCTCCTCCTCCTTCTCCTTCTTCTCCTCCTCCTTCTCCTCCTCCTCCTCCTCTCTGGGATCTTCTGAATTTGTAGAGTTTGTAGAGTTTATAGACCAAGTGCTAGAGCGTCCCCCAGCAACGTGCCCAGCACAATGACATCACCCCCGAGTGACATCACACCGGGCACGTTGGCATGATCTCGGCACTTTGGGGGCGGGGTTCTCCCACTAGTCGGATCTGGGCCAGTGGATTGGGGGGCCCTAAAGTGTGCAACTCCCTTCCCCCCCGGGGAACGGCAAGCCTTCCTGGACCATTCAGCTCATGGTTCTCTAAACGTACCTGTGCTGAAGTGAAACCTTGTCCCTCCATCTTGTGGCTCCTCTCAGCCTGCGTGCATAAAGAGGCAAAGGAACATGGCGTCCTCACTCTCTACTCCTGCTCACTAAAAGCAGGTCCTTCCAAAGGGCAGGAATAAAAATGGCGGCTCCTTAGGGGCTTGTGGCCTACCCACCTGAGGGGCCTGATCCATAGCTTGGAAACCACTACCCTGGGCTACGGGACGCTATTTCAAATGGTGTAGAGTTCTTGCGGGAATCTTGCTTGTCACGTCCCTTAACCCCGCGCCCCGTTGAACAAGGAGGTGAGAATCCAGTGGGTTATTAGCTCCGGCATTAAGAGAGGAGTAAAAAAAAAAAGAAAGGCCATGCAACAGAGAGAGAGAGAGAAAGAGAAAGAAAATGAATTGGGGGGTGGGGGGAGAAGACCGAGCCATTAAGCCGAGGTCTGGTGAGCGATCACATCTTTACTCTCTCTCTCCTCATGATCATTTAATGAGGTCGGAAGTGGAGCTGCTTAATGAAGTTTAACAGGGTTTTAATTACTGGCGACTGAAGTGCCTGCTTTGCGAGAACTGGGCCTGGCCGCCGGCAGGAGCAATAGTGATGTGTGTGTGTGTGCGTGTGCGTGTGTGCAACATCCTTGCTGGCTTCGGGGGCGGGGGAGGCTGTAGAGGGAGGAGACGGGGTAAGGAGTGAAGTGGCTAAATAATGCCCCTATATAAATCAATGGTGCGACCTCATCTGGAATACTGTGTGCCATTCTGGTCACCACACCTTAAAAAGGATATTATAGCTTTGGAAAAAGTGCAGAAAAGAGCAACTCGAATGATAAAAGGGTTGGAACACTTTCCCTATGAGGAAAGGTTAAGGCGCTTAGGGCTCTTTAGCTTGGAGAAACAACGACTGAGGGGTGACATGATTGAGGTTTATAAGATTATGCATGGGAAAGAGCAGGTAGAGAAAGAGGTACTTTTCTCCCTTTCTCACAATACAAGAACTCGTGGGCACTCCATGAAATTTATGAGCGGTCGGGTTAGAACGGATAAAAGGAAGTACTTCTTCACCCAAAGAGTGATTAACACTTGGAATTCACTGCCGCAGGAAGTGGTGGCGGCTACAAGCATGGACGGCTTCAAAAGGGAATTAGATAAGCATCTGGAGCAGAGGTCCATCAGTGGCTATTAGCCACAAGGTATAGATAGGGACTCTGGGGCAAGTGATGCTCTGTCATCTTGGTGCTTGGGGGGGGTCAACAGTTGGAGGGCTTCTAATGTCCTGGCCCCACTGGTGGACCTCCTGATGGCACTGGTATTTCTGGCCACTGTGTAATACAGAGTGTTGGACTGGATGGGCCTTTGGCCTGATCCAACATTGGCATCTCTTATGTTCTTATGAGAGGAAGCACGCCTTCTGCTGCAAACCCAGCCTCCGCGCCCCTTCTTTTCTCCCCACCTTCCGAGTTCCGGGGCTTGATACTATCGATCCGTTTCTGTTAAGAGTTGTGGACCTGTCTTTTGGAAAACTTGAGAGATACCAGGGGGTTTGGTAGAGTTGCCAGTCTCCAGGTGGGGCCTAGAGAGTCCCCTGGAATTACAGTTGATCTCCGGGCTATGGTAGAGTTGTCAGTAGGCTTGCCAAGTCCCCCCGGGGGGCGGGGAAACCCCCGCCCCAGAGGCCCGTTCCCCGCTGCCGGCGGATCAGGCCCCAGGGGGAACCCCAGCCCGATGTGCGCGTCATCAGGAAGTGACGCGACCACGCCGGGCGTGCTGGGGGCGGGGCCACGGTCATCCGAGGGAAAACTCTATGGTTTTCCCTTGGATGGTCGTGCCCCCGCCCCCAGCGTGCCCGGCGTCGTCGCGTCACTTCCGGGTGACGCCGGACAGGAGTCCCCCACTCCGGAGGAATTTAAACTTGGCAACCCTAGTTGCCAGCTTCCACTATTACAATTGATCTCCAGGCGATCACGATCCGTCCCCCCTGGAGAAAATGGCTGCTTTGGAGGGTGGATTCTATGGCCTTATATCCTGCCGAGGTCCCTCCCCATCCCAAACCCCACCCTCTCCAGACTTCGCCCGCCCCCAAATCTCCGGGAATTTCTCAGCCCGGAGCCGGCAACCCTTGGCTGCAGAGATCAGCTTACCTGGAAAAAAACCAGCTGTTCTGGAGGGCAGGCTCTGTGGCATTATATCCTGTTGAGGGACTTCCCTTCCTGAAACCCTACCCTCTCCAGGCTCTGCCCCGAACCTCCGGGAATTTCCCAACCCAGAGATGGCACCCCTAGGACTTAGCAACTTTGGTGTGATTGGCTCCCATCATGTATCCGGGGCTGTAGGAACCGGTCAGTTCAGGAGCAGGTGAGAATGAGATTACGGGCCGGATTACCCCTTTTTCTTCATCCACTGGTCCTATACTTTTGTCCTCAAAGAGGTTCTTGAAAACGTAGCCAAAGCTTTTCCCAACGAGGAAATAAGAAGCAGGGAAGAGCTTCGAGATGTCCTGTATGAGGCAGGATCGGGGCCTGGGAAAAGATGTAGCCACCCAAGAGAGCTCTTAACACAGACGTTTCCTGAGGTCACTGTATCCACAGGCTGTGCCCGAAACACCTCAGAGATCCTTCTAGATGGTTTACTTCAGGGAAGGTTGGTGTCCCAGTGGTTAGAGCAGGGGTGTGGCACCTTCAGACTCCCCCACGGACCTTACCCCGTACAGGGAGATCAGGAACTGTCCTGTTCTGGTGTGTGAGGGGGAGACAGGGCCTACCCCCGTTGTTGTGGGCGGGGGTAATGGCCGTGACCCCCCCGACCCTACTCCTGGCCCCCTGAGGGTGCGGCGTCCCTACCTCACAGCATGGCTCCTGGCAGCCGACGCGGGCCTGACGGACAGGTCTGGCAATCGGGCAAATTGTGTGCGGGGTGGGGGTGGGGAGAGCGTGAGGCCCAGTTGCGAGAGGCTTCTGAGGGCCAGGGCCTCAGCGAATCCCTTTCGGGCTCTTGCCTTTGCCCCGTAGCTCGCCGCCCGTAGCCCGGGGCTCGGGTGCAAATTCCACACCCGATGATGAGGCAGAAGTAGGTGTGGGTGGGATTCATAGGACACCTTAGGAGGCTGCTTCGTCCTCACCCCCCCCCCTCACCCCAAAGGTCTTTGCTTGTGTTGGACAGGTATATTTCTGAACAAGACTATGTGCAATTTGTGGGATGCGGGTCTACTGAGAAGGCAAGGGGAAAGGACATGAAATGTAGGTCCGGCCGGCTGCCATGGGGTACCTTACATCACAGGAGGGGCAGGGGACCGATTCAGGTGGTAGATTTTGGGCGCCGCCGAAAGCGGGAGCGAGAGACAGAGGGGGAGAGAGAGGCAGGCATATTTGATGCATGTTCACACGGTTCTTCTGCACAAATCTGATGGAAATAAGTAGGAACTATCCAGAACTCTATCTAGATTCCCCATCTCTTGTTCCAGCTCCTGCCAACCTGGCAGTTCGAAAGCAAGACATTGCAAGTGGATAAATAGGTACCACTTCGGTGTGAAGGGAACAGCGTTCCGTGCGCCTCGGTGTTTAGTCATGCCGGCCACATGACCACGGAAACGTCTTCGGACAGCGCTGGCTCTTCGGCTTTGAAACGGAGATGAGCACCGCAACCCTCGAGTCTGATTCGACTGGCTTTCGAGCAAGGGAACCTTTCGCTTTACCCAGAACTGGGTTCAAATATTACTTATTGATTCTCAGGTTCTTGAACGTATCCCTGCTGCCGATGGCACATGCTAGGTCCTGTATGGCTTTCAGCCTGTCATAAAGTGAACCCAAGCAATGCATTGATCGGAGAGTTCGTTTTGGACGTCAGAAATTCGGACCCGAACCCCTGAAACTCTCTGAGTGGTTGCTCTCTTTGAGCCTGTCCTACCTCACTGGGTCGTTGTGAGGTCAAGAACGTGATGGGCATCACCTCCAACCTCTGAAAAAGCAGGATGCCAATGAGATTATTCCTACTGGGCATCTTCAGAAAGAGCAGCAAGAGGGTGCGGAGATCAGTGAATGGTCTGTGGGGACGGGGAAAGGAGAGTGAGGTGTAAATGAAGCTGGGGAGGGCTTTGCTGAAAAGGTGAGACTCGGGAGATTGCTTTTACAAGGAGATAGGATTGTAAGCCACTGCAATGCTTATTGTACTTTTCACCCTTGCTTTTACGGGGTGCAAGGCCTTCTACCCTTGTAGCCCACTTCCTGCATTATGGTCCGTCAAGCCTTCGTCAAGGGCTGGTTTGTTTGTTTGCATTGTATTCCCATCCCATAATCCCCGTCCTCCCACGTTTGTCTGCCTCACTGCTGTCCGAACAAATTGGGTTTTTTTAATATTTTGTAATCCGTCCTGAGTCTCGACAAGTATGGCGGTCTATAAATGCCAGTAAATTAAATACATACATTTGAAGGAGAGCGAGAGTGAGAGAGATGTCCATGTGGGGAGAGCGAGAAAGGGGGCAAAGGGAGAAGGGACAGTCGCAAACTGTTGGGTGGGAGAGGGTTTTGGTGTGGAGCGGGGTGCAGGATTCAGCTGTAAGGCAGGGCCTGGCCTAAGTTTTTTTCCGCCACCCTAGACAAGAGTTTGGGTCTGCAATCTTCCCTTCACAAAGAGAATGTGTGTGTGTATATGTGTATATGTGTGTGTGTGTGTGTGTGTGTGTGTGTTTGTATACACACACACACACACACACACATATATATATATTCCTTCCACCTTGGTTTAAATGACCTTGTCGTGAGGGGGGCTTAGCGGGGCCAACTCGGGATATTTCGGTGTCTGAGGTGAGGAACAACTATGGTGGCCCTTCTATCCATTCTAAAAATATGAATTACACAATTAACAGTTTGTCATTCTCTTGAGGAGTTAGCCTCCCTCGGACAAGCGGACTAGGGTGCTTTCCTGAGGCTGGCCAAAAATAAAATAAAAAATGACCTGGCACTGATGGATCAGTCCCGTCCTCTGTCTCGAGGCATAATTTGACCCTTGAGTTGGGGGGGGGGCTGTTCCTAGCCCTGGGGAGGAAATGGGGGACGGCAAGACCGATAAACCCCTGTTTTGGGGGCCAGCGAGTTAGTGGGAGAGAGGGGGACGTATTAAAACCTCTGCTGAGACTGTTTCCTGCTCGGCCATTGCATCCGTGTGACCTTGGCACGGTGCCTTTCCTTACCTGTTCCGTTCTGGATGGCTATGTGTTGGCCCCTGTCTTTTCCATAAAGAGCTCCTGGAGGCTAGAAAGTAGAGTTTTTGGTTCTCCTGTGATTCTCGAGTCTGATTTAAGTGGCGGGGGGGGGGGGGGGTTCCCCCCCCCCCGGGTTTGTGGCTGGTATGTGGCTGGTTATTGCATTTTTTTTTTAAAAAATTATTATTACCATTATAGCTTCGGCGAAGCACGCCGAGAACGGCGAAACTGTGACACGGAGAAAGACTAGACAGGGTGGGGATGTCACCTGCCCCCCCTCCCACTTTCCACCAGCTTTGCGGCGTCCCCCCCCCCCAACCAACAAACACACACACACACAAAAAGTCTGCTGCGATGCAGAAACCAGGGAACGGAATAGGAAAGAAAATGAAATGCGTCTGGAGCGGGGAGAAGGGAGAAATCGTGGAGTGGAAAAGGTGGGGGGGGGGAGGGCGAGAGAGCCAGCCAGCGAGTGAGTGAGTAGCCTGGCCCTGCCGTAGCTAGCAGCCCCCCTCTCTTCCCCCTGCACAGTATCGATCGGGCAGCCGTGGCTCGAAACCATTTTCATTGTCAGGCGCTTGGGCTGACGGATGCCCCCCCCCCAACAAAGCGCAGCCACTGGGGGATGGGAAGGGGATGCAGCAGCTCGGGGGCTGCTTCCCCACGCCCCATCATATTAATCCTATTTATCATCCTTGCCTCAGTTTTTATCCCTCCAAAATAATATCTCACTGCAAATTCCAGTGTCCCCTATTCCTCTCCCTCTCTTTTCTTTTTCTCCCCCTCGTCTCCCCCCCCCCGTCTTTTTCTTCCTTCTGCAGCTCAAAGAAGAGGACCATTGTTCGTGGAAAGGTTCCCCCACACCGCGCCACCACTTCTGCACCTTGCGTTTGTCAAATCCCCCTTATTGCGGGGGGCATAATCCAGATCCCTTAACATGGATTAGTTACCCCTTAACACACATTAACCATCCTTCCGTACTTGTGGCCAGGGTTGCCTGCAAGCGGCAAACAAGCATTTGCTTTCTTTCCCTCCTTTCGGTGCCTGTTTGGGGGTTAGGATTTGATTCTTCGTTGGGGACTGAGAGTTGCAGACCTGGGGTTGGGGACTCATTCGTAAGGAAGAAAAGTCAAAATTAAGGGAAACGCCTGTTGTTTGCTGGGGGTTGTCCTGTTATTGCTCGCATCCTGCCGTATGAACTGGATGCAGTTTGACGGAGTTGTAAAGATTGATAACGCTGGACCACACATTGCAGTTCAAGTCCTGTTTCATGCCATGCATGCATCCTAGGTTGGGCTGATGGACAGGAAGAGGGTGCAGAAGAATTAGGGGTAACGGAGGGGAGATTCGAGGAGTTCCAGGTTGTTGAAGACGGGGGTTTTGTATGGACAAATGGGAAGATACAAGCGGAGGGAAATTCCCCAAGTGTGGAAAGGCACACTACACATATAAAGGGAAGGCATGCCCCCTATATCTGTGGTCATGTAGCTGTTCTTTTGTAGTCGCCAGTACATAATTTGGGCTGATACAACCATTTTTGGCACATTTGTGACAGGGTTGAGCTGGGCTGACATCTCACAGGATGAAAAGAGAGAGAGATTGTTCTGGTACATTTCCAGATCCCCTCATCCCCCAGTCTCAAAAAGATCTCAAACACAGGTTGGCCTAACGATCTCGTGAGTTGCGACGGGTGTTGAGATAATCCCGTAAATCGGTGAAGTCAGCTTGCTTTGGTGGGTCACGCGTCGTATACGAACCTGAAAACAGTTGTGGGAATTAGTTCCGATCCATGCTTTTGTTGCAGGAAACACATAAATATTTTCTATTTGGCCATCACGCGCAGTCATTGTCGTACATTAATATATTGTCTCCTTGTACGCACGTACCTAGTAATTCATTCACACCTCTGTTTTTTTGTGTAACTGTTATCAGCGCACCTCTGCATTTGCGCGCTACCTGGAAAATGTTCTCTTTTCCCCCTGCCTCTGTGCGTGTCTCCTTCTGTGTTCCTGACACATAAATGTATGTCCGTTCTGTTCGACGGTAACTTAATGGCAGACCGGAATGTACAAATATCGTCAAGCTGTATTGACAGGTATAGCTGTGAGCACAAAATGCTTATGTTCTCTGCTCCTGTCTCACACATGCTCCATATACATTGTCTCTCACGGGCTTCTTTTTGAACTCTGCTTAAATGCAGATTTACATTTCCCCCCCACCACATGTGTTTATATAGGAGCTGGGGCACTCCTCATTCATTTGCTCGAGAGTAAAGCCTTATGCACAGATTTGCAGCACTCCTCTGTGGAGCACAAAGGTGCGGACCGCAGCGGACCCAAGTGTGTCGGGACAAGAATGGAGGTACTTCATCCCGATTGTTCAGAAAAAGAGACACGCTGTGGACTGTAGCCGTAGCCTTGGTGCATGACTGGAAGCGTGGGAAGGCAGCACAAGGAATAAATGTTACCATGGAGCAGGAGGGTTGGCGCGGCTGTCTTCTGCGTGGATCTTGCCGCCAGCGCTGCCCCTACGATTTCCCCGAACTCACTGTAAGATCTGTACGGGAAGGGAGTCACTGTGGCCCGTATTGGTGGGATGTGTTTTGGAGTGGGTTTTTGTAAGAGGGGGCACCGGGGCTACGAGTCTTCATGGCAGTGTGGGGAAGCCCCACCCTCTGATCCGAGACACTTGTTTGTTGTGGCTTGGTTATTATGGCTGCGGTTGTTTGGGGGTGAGAGGGAGAGACACGTTGTTCGTGTTCAGAATCAGTCTTGTTTTCTGGACCCTGACGCTGAAAGGAGATTCCAAGGCTCAAGCTCGGTTCTGACGGAGACCCAGATGGTCCAGGATGGACCGTCCATTGTCCACACTAGCCATGGCTGCAAGCGGGTCCCTAAAATTCCTTTCTAGGTGGACGCATTGGAAATCTGCTTTAAGCTCCGATTGGGAAAACGGACTGGTGCACAGCAGGGTGGTGGCAGGTGAGATGGATTTCTGATCATGGAAATAGTATAGTGGGGAAGAGTTAACACCCCCCCCCAACATGGTGGCCCCGATCCAGATTCCCACCCTCCGTGGCTACTTTTTCAGTGCTGAATTGCAAATCTGGAGTTCCAGTCGCAGAACTCCAGTATCATGTGTAGCTACATTTATTATTATAGAAACAGTACTGAGAATAAAGACTAAGCAGATTTTTTTTTTAAAAAAAGTCAAGGTCCCGTCCAAAGGTTCAGGACGATCTCAAAGAGAACATGCAAAAGGCATCATTTATAAAACACGGCAAGGTGGCGCCTCCTTCCTTTTTCATTCTTCTTTTTCAATTTAGAAAAATAAAAGAGAACAACGTTGAGGAAGGAAAACCAGGTAGGACGTTAAGAAATGCTTTAAAAAGAAGAAAGAGAATGGACAAGCCGGAGAGCCAGGGAGAAGGAACCCCGGTCATGGAGAGAAATAAAAGAAGGCGGGAACAAAAATTGTGGTGGTGTGCGTATTAAGTGCTGTCAAGCCAGCTTCCGATTTATGGCGACCCTAAGAATTGCAGACCTCCAAAATGTCCTAGCATCAGAGGTCATTTCGGGGGGGGGGATGGCGGGGGATCGCAGTTCCCCAGGGTGAGGTACGGGGGGCGGAGCACATGACGAAGCCCCGCCCCCTGCTTCCGGCCACCCCGCTTCCGGCCCTCATTCAGCCAGGAGGAAGCAGGAGAAGAGGGAGGGTAAGTTGCTTCCTCCCTGCCTCTCTCCACCCCTGCCTGCCTGGGGCCAGGGAGGGCCTTTGCGGGTCTTCCTTGCACTCCCGCCGGCCTTGCAGGTCGGCAAGGCCGCCACCGGCGGCCGGGACCGTTGGGGGCGGGGTGTGTGGCCTTATGACACGGGACCGTTGGGGGCGGGGGGTGTGGCCTTATGACACACTTCCGGTGATGTCAGGGGGTGTGGCATATGCTAATGAGTTATGCTAATGAGTTCCCCTAGCTCTTTTTCTACGAAACGACCCCTGCCTAGCATTAACAGCCTTGCTCAGGTCTCGCAAACAGAGGGCTGCGGCTTCCTTTCTAGAGTCCATCCATCTCCTGTTGAGTCTTCCTCTTTTCCTGCTGCCTTTCCCTTTTCCTAGCATTATTGTTGTTTCCCGTGAGTCTTGTCTTCTCGTGATGTGAGCAGGTAGAGAAAGAAGTCCTTTTCTCCCTTTCTCACAATAGAAGAACTCGTGGGCACTCAGTGAAATTGCTGAGCGGTCGGGTTAGAACGGATAAAAGGAAGTGCTTCTCCACCCAAAGAGTGATTAACACATGGAATTCACTGCCACAGGAGGTGGTGGCGGCTACAAGCATGGATGGCTTCAAGAGGGAATTGGATCAACATATGGAGCAGAGGTCCATCAGTGGCTATTGGCCACAAGGTATAGATCGGAACTCTCAGTATGGGGCAAGTGATGCACCGTATTCTTGGTGCTTGGGCGGGGCGACAGTGGGAGGGCTTCTAGTGTTCTGGCCCCACCGCTGGATCTCCTGATGGTGCCTGGTATTTTTGGCTGCCGTGTGACAGACTGTTGGACTGGATGGGCCATTGGCCTGATCCGACATTGGCTTCTCTTATGTTCTTCTTATGAAGTATGATAGCCTCAGTTTAGTAATTTCAGCTTCTAGGGAGAGTTCTGGCTCGATATTATCTGGAACCCACTTATTTATTTGTTTATATCAAATAAAAATGACAAGTCCCCTTTCTCATAGCTGATGATTTTGGGGTGTGCATCTTCCTTATGCATATAGAGAAGCCGGGGTTACACTGGCTTTGGTTACGCTGGGAAATCAGATTTAGCGTCTTGTAATCCTGGGTGTGTTTTGGAAGACCAGATTAAACGCGCCTCTGCATGGGAAATGTATTCAGCACCGGTGCAGGTAAGACACAGGTGTGAAGGGCGTGCTCAGGGCTGAAGTGTGGGAAAGCGAGTTACATTTGCTTCTGCCAGAAGAGATGGAGATGAGTATCAAAGGTCACTGGTGTGTGTGTGGGCACCCACAGATGTGTGTGTGTGAGGGGGTTGTGAGAAAAGAAAAGATGCAGATGAATATGAAGAAGAAAGAGGACGGATGGACATGTAGAACAGTTGCAGACCGAGACCAACGCTCTTACCAGGTGTGAAGGAGTCTATACTTCCAGACAAATGCAAACATTGCAAGCCAGAGAGAGCAATCCCAAGCGTGTCTGCTCAGAATCCTACTCTTATTTAATGGGCTTACTTCTCAGAAAGTGTTCTTAGGTTAGCATTGGCAGTCTGTTGCAGTCATACTCTGTCCCTGGACTACTGGAAATCATAACCAGTTCCGCCTGAAAGGCTTCCAGAATTTCACCATGCGCTTTCGAGTCTATCCTTGCAACCGGAAGGACGAATAATTCGGGTTTTTTAAAAGACGAAGAACCGGGATTCTGAGAATGCTGGATTTTGTAGGCAACGCTCCTGCGCATATTTTGTGTGGTTGCAGAACGGCGTTCGTAAATGTCCTTGCCTGCGGTGGGACCAAAACTACGTCACACGAAGAAGACTGTCTCATTTTTGCAAGAGTGAATCTACCCCGTTCAACAGTTGTAAACACCCGAAGGGGCAAGTCCTATTGAACCGAATGAGACGTCCTTCTAAGTGTACGTAGTTAGGACTTAGGAGTGCACTGTGCAAAGCACATGCTGTTTTGTGGTGGTGGTGGACAGTGCCCTCAAGTCACAGCGAACTCACGGCGGCCCCATAGAGCTTTCAAGGCCAGAGACGCTCAGACGTGGTGTGCCATGGCCTGCCTCTGTGTAGCCACCCTGGGCTTCCTTGGTGGTCTCCCGTCCAAGTACTAACCAGAACTGACCCTGCTTAGCTTCCGAGATCTGACGAGATAGGGCTAGCCTGGGCAATACATGTGATCAGGGCTTTTTTTTTGTAGAAAAAGCCCAGCAGGAACGCATTAGCATAATAGGCCATACCCAACAGCAGACACTCATTAGCATATTAGGCCACACCCCACATAGCTCAGCTCATTAGCATATTAGGCCACACCCCATGCCTTCCCTTGGCTTGCCTGGGCAAGCCGGCCCTTGGAGGGGAGGGGAGGCAGTTTAAACTGCCTTCCCTTGGCTTGCCCAGGCGCCCTGCAACTGTGGGGAGCCTGGGCAAGCCGGCCCTTGGACAGGCCGGGAAAGGCATTGGGAGGCATTTAAATGCCTCCCCGATCCTTCCAGGGGGGCCCCCTGGCCCGTCTGCCTCGGAGTCACTGGGGGGGGTCTCTCTCCAGGCGTTCCCTCTGTAGCCACGCACGCAGAGGTTTTGGCTATAGTGGGTGTGGCCAACTCTGAAGCCAGCCGGAACTCCGTTCCTGTGCGTCCCTGCCCCAAAATAGCCCTGCATGTGATTATTTCAGCCTGGCTCCAGATTTCATCTTCCTCCAAACGGACGGGGAAAGGTTGTGTCAGTCTGCGATTCAGAGACATGTTGAAATGATTCAGTTTCCATGTGGCAAAAGTCAATCTGGGTTGACTTTAGCGCGCACACACACAAAAGATTGGAATTGGCAGATATGTCAGAGGTGAGCCCTCCCACACACCTGCAAATCATTCGCACCTGCGTAGGTGTGCCTTTGGAATCTGGCCTGCTCATTTATGCTCAGCCTTCCACTTTATATACACGCTCAGGCAGATTTCGTGCACGAAAATCCGGTGCCCTGCTTGCACGAATCCCCCAAAGCATTCAGCAAACAGAAATTCTGAATCTGGTCACCCATGGAAGCTGGGGATGACCCGTTTCTCTGTTTCCCCCCCACATCTCTCCTTACTAACCTAGGAGGTTTTTCTTCACAGGGATGGTACCTTAGGTGGTTAACCTCTGGAAGCTTTACATCCTGGCTTTGCCATGGGAATCAATTGGAGGCTGGAGTCTGCTCTGGTTCTCTTCTTCTTCTGTCGCTACGATAGTGTTGTCCCTCGTAAATATCCACATGGCTTTCCTGTTGCTTTGTGCCTCCTCCTCGAAACAATTGGGAAGGCTTTCCTGGGGCTGCCACGGCTTCTTCTGTTCAGTATCAATGGTACTCACGCCGCAGATCACGGAAAGCCACATTTGCAATAGGTGGCGGAAAGTGCCCTCAAGTCACAACTGTCTTATGGCTACTCTTTATGGGGTTTTCAAGGCAAGAGATGAGCAGAGGTGGGTTTGCCATGGCCTGCCTCTGCGTAGCAACCCTGGACTTCCTTGGTGGTCTCCCATCCCAGTCCTAACCAGGGCCAGCACTGCTTGCCCTTCCGAGAACTGACGAGATCGGGCTAGCCCGGGGCATCCAGGTCAGGACATATCTGCAGTTACCGTCACCCGAAAGAGCCCCGTTGACTTCCATCACTGGCATGAGACCTGCACCTCACGGAGCTTTACAGCTTACCTGGCGGTAGTTTGGTGTAGTGGTTAAGAGCGGCAGACTCTAATCTGGAGAACTGGGTTTGGTTCCCCATGCTTCCACATGCAGCCAGCTGGGTGACCTGGGGTCAGTCACAGTCCTCTCAGAGCTCTCTTAGCCCCACCTACCTCACAGGGTGTCTGTTGTGGGGAGAGGAAGGGAAGGAGATTGTAATCTGCTCTGAGACCTCAAATGAAGGGCAGGGTATGAATCTAACTCCTCCTCCTCTTCCTCTTCCTCCTCCTCTTCCTCCTCTTTTCCTTCTCCTCCTCCCCCTTCCTCCTCCATCTCCATCTCCTCCTCCATCTCCTCCTCCATCATCTCCATCTCCTGCTCCTGCTCCTCCTTCTTCTTCTTCTTCTTCTTCTTCTTCTTCTTCTTCTTCTTCTTCTTCTTCTTCTTCTTCTTCTTCTTCTTCTTCTTCTTCTTCTTCTTCTTCTTCTTCTTCTTCTTCATGGTAGCCACCTGCCAGCCACAAACCTTGCCAGGTGAGGGTCTTGTCCATGTACCTGAAACATGGGAGAACGGTGCTCAGAAGAGCCACAGATGGCATTTCCAAGAGCCACAGGTGGCTCCCAAGCTGCTGAATGAGCATCTCTGCTCCACCCTGTCTTTTTTCTACTTAACCAAACTACATGCTCCATTTTTTAGCCTTCCGAACATGGATTGCATCACTTCCGTGCGTCCTGTCTGGTGCCTCGCATCTTGTCGGCAAATCCGCATGACTTCTTCAGTGCATGGCAGCTTGGTGGAAGGGGACTGACTTTGATACACATGGGCTCGCTTCCGCTTTGCGGATGCAGAAGCATACAGAACTGGTCCTACACAGCCCTGACCAATGCTCTCTCTAATCTGTGGAGTCTTGTGAGCAGGGCCAGCTCCAGCTTATTTTGCACCCTAGGCGAGGATCCATTCTGCTGGCGCCGCCCCCCCCCCGTGCACCCTCCAATTTTCAAAAATAAATGCATTTTAGGAAGAATGAAAAACACAAATAATCAAGAAACTCCCAGAGTATGGGGCCGGGTGCCGTTTGGTGCCCCTGTCCCGCTCTAGGCGATCGCCTAGTTTGCCTAGTGAGTGAGCCGGCCCTGCTTGTGAGCAACAATTCTACTTTGTGAGCTACTGGCATTAAAGTGGTGAGCGAGCGATTTGGCTGCTGCATAAATCAGTTTGCTCTGGAGCCCTCCTCCCTGAGTTAAGGCAAAAATGTGTGAGCCGGAGTCTAAAAAACTGTGAGCTAGCTCACACTAACTCAGCTTAGAGGGAACATTGGCCCTGACCTGGATAGCCCGGGCAAGCCAGATCTGGTCAGAGATTTGGGGGCGGAGCCTGAGGATGGTGGAATCTGGAAAAGTGTGGGGAGCTCAGCAGGGCTGTGACGCCTTAGAGCCCAGTCCAACGCTCCCTCTAAGCTGCGGAGTCGTGTGAGCAAACATTCTACTTTGTGAGCTACTGGCATTAAAGTTGTGAGCGAGCGATTTGGCTACTGCATAAATTTGTTTGCTCTAGGGGCCATCCTTTCTATTCATCCTTTCTATTCAAAAGAACTTTCTATTCAAAAGAACTTTTGAACTATGGTGCTGGAGAAGACTCTTGAGAGTCCCTTGGACTGCAAGGAGATCAAATCAGTCAATCCTAAAAGAAATCAACCCTGACTGTTCCCTGGAAGGCCAGATAATGAAACTGAAGCTCAAATACTTTGGCCACCAAATGAGAAGGGAGCACTCACTGGAGAAGCCCCTGATGCTGGGAAAGATTGAAGGTCAAAGAAGACGGGACGGCAAAGGATGAGATGGTTAGACAGTGTCATAGATGCAACGAACATGAAGTTGAGCAAACTTCAGAAGATGGCGGAAGACCGGAAGGCCTGGCGTGATCTGGTCCATGGGGTCGCGAAGAGCCGGACTCGACTGTGCGACTGAACAACAACAAGGGGCAATCCTTCCTGAGCTAAGACAAAAAAATGTGAGCCGGAGGCTAAAAAATTGTGAGCTAGCTCACACTAACTCAGCTTAGAGGGAACTCTGGTACTCATGATGTTTTTCCAGCGAGGCAATGCTTTATAGATACCCAAGGGAGAATCTTCCATGGCCACAGCACAACGTGGTTCTAACGGGGAAGGAACAGTACCAGTTCATAATCTCTGTGATCCAGGATGACCATCGCAGCCGTGTTGATAATTGAGCTCCTCTACAGGTCCCCAGTGACCACGCACTACTGTGTGTACAAACTGGCCCGGACTTGGCAAACGCCACTGACAAAACCAACGTTTCAAACACAATGCAATGGAGCTGCTTTCTGACACACTTCCGGTGATGTCAAGGGGTGTGGCATATGCAAATAAGTTATGCTAATAAGTTATGCTAATGAGCTCCTGCACCTCTTTTTCTACGAAATGACCCCAGGGAAGGAAAGAACGGTTAGGGCAGACTTGGGGGAACTGAAGACCAGGAGGTGGGGGGGGGGAAGATGGGGAGAAGAATGGGATTTCCCTCTTCCCTCCCCAACTTTTCCAAATATACAATAATAAACATATAACTTAAAGATTGCAATACAACAAGTAACGCGCTCAACGTAAAAACATAATTTTCAATAAAATACGAAACCAACATAGTTATTTGGTAAAACCTTGTTGGTATTGCTGTTATTTGAAACACAGTCAAAGAACAGGAAAACCGTCTCCCTACAAAACAGGATTGTTTCAAATGGCTGCCAGCACATATGATTTGAGAAGGAAGTTTATTCATTACCATGGTATCCCATATTTGTTTTTAACTTTTCATATTTTTTCTGCATACTTAGGATTTCCCCAGGATATGCAGAAAGTAAACCTTCCCCTTGTACGTGTGTGGGCGCATACTACACATGCTCAGGAGCACTCTGGCTATTGCATTTTTAAAAACCCACACTGAAACACACCCATGACTATTAGGTAGGTAATATTGACCGAGATCTGGATTTTGTACATGCCGGAGCAGTCACATAATCATCACCGTGTGTGATGAATGAGAACCCTTTCATGCTGGAACGGCTGTGCAAAGAACCACAAATATATGTTAAATAGCTAAAGCAACCTTAAACTGGACCACCTTAGACAGGGGCACCTTAGACCGGACCAGAGCTCCTGTCTCACCTCAACTTCCACCAGATTCTACCCCCTGAAATGCTACAAGACTTCACTTTCTGTGAATTTACACATCTATGACCCAATCAGGCCATTCAGCTTGACCCTTGACTCCAGTGACCCCCCCCCTCAATTCTCAACCATGGGTCTTTTGCCGTCTTGCCACCTTGAGTTTCTTTTACTGGAGATTCCAAGGACTGAAGCCGGGGTCTTCTCCGTGTAACATGCGTGCTCTGCTACTGAGCTAAATAGCCTCTCCCCACAGATGTTCTGGACCTCTTAGGGCAGGACTATATGCTATGGATAAGATACGTGATTATCTCCCCCCCCCCGGCATTTTTTTATCATAATGCAGTTGTAGGGGTGCAGTTTAAAGGGGGAGACCCGCACAGAGAAAGAGCAGCTATTTAATTCCTTCCCCTTGTGCTTATTACTCATGAAGTTTTTCCACCAGCACAGGTAAAAGAAACCTGGTGGTAATTTTGAGTAGGAAAACTGTGTGAGGAACAGCTCTAAATAGTTGCTCCTCTTCCCCCCACCACTGGTCTCTCTCCTGAAATCACAGGATTTGCAGTCCCCTTCCGTTTCCTAAATATCATCAGGAAAACCGATCGTCAATCCACCCTATGATTCCCTTATCCAGCCCAGGTACCTCCAAGACAAGTCCCTGTTTTTTGGTGTAGGTGGCTACCAATGCTCCCTCTAAGCTGTGGAGTCTTGTGAGCAAAAATTCTACTTTGTGAGCTACTAGCATTCAAGTTGTGAGCGAGCGATTTGGCCACTGCGTGAATTAGTTTGCTCTGGAGCCATCCTTCCTGAGCTCAGACAAAAATGTGTGAGCCAGAGACTAAAAAGCTGTGGGCTAGCACACACTAACTCAGGGAACACTGGACTGGCTACAGAAAAGATCCGATTGCCCCCAAATCGCTTCCTTCTATGGTTATAGAGGCTGTTTCTTGCAAGGTTTGGGGCGGGTGGGGGGAATCAGTCAGTGGTTAAATGTTTATGGTGTTCAGATGCAAACTTCTTTGGAAGTCCCATTTTCTGGCCTTGAGGAGTCCTGAGTCCTGACTACAGTGACTTCTTGTCTGACAAAGTTGCTCTTGCCAGAATCCCCTTCCACTGCACAACTGTTAAAAATACAGGAGCCCCGTTGGAGTTTTGTCTGTCACAAGGTCTTCACTCCCTGAGAGATGCCTCTGAGTTCTTTCTTCCCAGTCCACATGCATAAAGGACTGCACCTTTATACCTTTAATTGAGGTACAACTAGTGCACACGAGAGAAAAGCTTTGTATGCGAAACTCCTTCTTTTCTGTACAACTGTCCTTAGCACCCAGTCTAGGGTTGCCAATCTCCAGGTGGGGCCGGGAGCTCTCCGGGAATTACGGTTGATCTCCAGATGGCAGAAATCACTTTCCCTAGAGTCATATGGCAGCTTCGGAGGGCGGACTCTATGGCATCATGCCCCTCCCTCTTCTCCCTGAACTCTCCTCTCCCCAGGCACCGCCCCCCAGTCTCCAGGAATCTCTCAAGGCAGAGTTGGCAACCTTAATCCTGTCATCTTTGCTCAATGACAGGACATGCTGTGCTTATTTAACGGCGCAAGCAGTGTACTTTACAACTGCTCAGAGACACCGTCTTTGTCAGCACAGCACGTATCCTATCAGATTCCTCAGCCCTAGCCTTGACCACTAGGCAGAGGTGCCTGTGATAGAGTTACCATTCCCCAGTTGGGGGCAGGGAATCCCCCGTTTTCGTAGGGTCCTGCCTGCAGCTGGCCAGCAGGAGGAAATCCCCCCTACAGCAATGTCGCCAGAAATATACACACCATGCCTACTTCACCTGGAAGTAACATAGGCACCTCGGTGATGTTGGGGGGGGGGATCAGTGTTCCCTCTAAGCTGAGTTAGTGTGAGCTAGCTCACAGTTTTTGAGCCTCTGGCTCACACATTGTTTGTCTCGGCTCAGGAAGGATGGCTCCAGGGTAAACGAATTTATGCATAGTCAAATCGCTCGCTCGCAACTTGAATGCCAGTAGCTCACAAAGTAAGAATTTTTGCTCACAAGACTCCACAGCTTAGAGGGAGCATTGGGAGGAACGTTCTGGTTTTTGGGCAAAATTCTATGGTTTGAGGCTGATTTTACTATTGAGCTTTGCCCCAAAACCAGAGTGTCGGCAACGATGGTACCAACGTGCCTATGTCATTTGTGGGTGACGTTGGCATGTGCGACGTCACTTCCGGTAAGGTAGGCATGTCACATAACAACACAGCTCCTGGAACATCCCCCCGCTGAGTTTCCGATGGACCTGGCAACCCTAGCGTGTGACCATACTAATGCTAAGAATGTGAGGACACAGTTAAACACTGTAGGGTTTCTAATTTCATTAATTGCCTGTTTGATACCCAGTAGCCTGAATGAGCCCCAAGGCAGGAAATTAAGGGAGCAGGAAAGAGCCCATTGTAGGTAAAAGTATCGGAACAGGCTTCGGGCCTAGACATAGATTCAGCTTCCCCTCAGAAATCTCTCCTGAAGTGAAATTTCCTCTCAGCTTCCCCTCAGAAATCTGAAGTGAGATTTGAAGCAAATTTGTGGGGACTGGGAAGACCTGGGTTCAAATTTTTACTTGGCCGCGAAAGGTCACTGGGCGATGTTGGGCCTGTCCGTCTCTGTCAGCCTAAATTTACCTCACAGTGTTTTTGTGAGGATACAGTGGCAGGGGGAGAGCCAGATACGTCACCCTGAGCTCCTTGAAGGAAGGGCGGGATAAAAAAAGTGACAGAAAAGGTCTCCTTCCTGAGGCAAAAGTGAGAGAAGTTACAAAAGAGTTTTGCTCAGTGCACGCCCCAAAACCAGTATTTCACCTAAGGTGAAACTGGGAGTTCTTTTGGAGGTCAGGGTTGCCAACTTCTAGGTGAGGCACGAAGTTGTCCCAGAGTTACAACTGATCCCCAGAATGCAAAGATCAGTTCCCCTGGAGGAAATGGTGTCTTCGGAGGACGGACTCTATGGCATCACATCCCCACTGAGTGCCATCTCCTCTTCAGTCTCTGCCACCCTCAGGCGCTGCTCCACAATCTCCAAGGATTCCGCAAGCCAGAATTGGCAACTCCGTTGGCGTTTCCTCCTTCAGCTGTGAAATTTTCAGCAAACCCAGAAGAGTCCCAGAGGAGTTAGCAGCGTTCCTCAGGGGAGTTTTGCTCTTCCTTGTGCCACAGACCTGACGTTAACCAGAATAAGGGTGTGGGCCGTGTTGACCACCTGTGCGCATTGACGCGCAAGTAGCCATTCATCCTCACAGGCAAGGGAAGAGCTAGGAAGGAAGCAATAGATTCCCTCCAATCCCTCCGCCCCCCAACTTATCCTGCTTTTTGCCATCCCCCCCCCCCCCAAACTGGCCACGTTTCCTCAACTCCCCCCCCTGTCCTCCATCCCTCCCCACCCGCCATGCTCCCTGGTCCCCTGGGAGCGCACTCTAATAATGTATTTGATCGACTGGCGGCCGCGGACAAGCGATTATTGTCTTGTAGGGAGTCAAAAGTATTGATCGGGGGAGAAATATGAGCAGCGCGATGGAGCCGGCGCGTCACATACAATAACCACAGCCCCGGGGGAGCGCCCGCGACACCCCCCAAACTGGCCACCTTGCCTCAACTCCCCCCCCCTGTCCTCCATCCCTCCCACCCGCCATGCTCCCTGGTCCCCTGGGAGCGCACTCTAATAATGTATTTGATCGACTGGCGGCCGCGGACAAGCGATTATTGTCTTGTAGGGAGTCAAAAGTATTGATCGGGGGAGAAATATGAGCAGCGCGATGGAGCCGGCGCGTCACATACAATAACCACAGCCCCGGGGGAGCGCCCGCGACACCGGCCGTCTCCTCTCATTACCGCCCGCCTCAGCCAGCCGCGGGGACAAGGGAGACAGGACCGGGGAGGCAGCTCGGCACTTGCCCCGAGATGCTGACCCGCTAGCCTATTGCTATTCCAGCCACAGGTTCCTCATATACAGTTTTTTTTGGGGGGACGTGGCTGGTTTCTTGATGAATCTCCACCCCGCCCCCCCAGTCTCTGCAGACGCCCTAACTCATAACCCTTTGGCTGGCCTACAACCCGGAGAAAGACGCAGTGGCGTTCAGTTTGGGCCAGCAGCCCCACCTTGTGACCTGGAAGTCTGGGTTCCTTCCTAAATCTCCAGAGTGCGAAGGCAGGGGGCAGTGTGGGGCGCACACTGCACATGCTCAGAGACACACTGGCTGTTGTGTCTCCAAAACCCGCATGGTATGTCCTGGAGCTATGCTTTAGGTCAAACGAAAAGCCCACCTGGCTTTTAGGCCACATTTCACAGCTTTGGCTTGTGACTTTTGAGGCGCGGGCTTCAAGTCAGAGGTTCTGTGGTGTGGAGTTAATCTGTGCTGCGAATTCTGGAGGGCTTTCCTCCAAGAATTAGACCTGTCTCATTGCTCTCCCGGAATCACAAACAGAGCTGCCTTATACTGAATCAGATAATCAGTCCATCAAGGTCGGTCTTGTCTATTCTGTCTGGAAGTGGCTCTCCTGGGTCTCAGGCAGAGAGGTCTTTCACGTCAGCTACGGCCTGGTCCTTTTTTAATCGGAGATGTTGGGGATTGAACCTGGTACCTTCTGTCTGCAAAGCGGAGGCTCTTCCACTGAGCCACAGCCTGGGTTGCTCATACCGCGGTCTTCTGCGCCTTTACTAAGGAGAAAGACCTGCTGACCTCAGCCAGGGTTACTTCGAAGTAAGCGCGATTAGGGTTAGACCATGGTTCTGTTTTGTGTGTTAAGATGGCCCACCATCTGACGAGGAAACCGGGGTTCGCCAGTTGGGACCCTGTTTCTCAAGACTAAGCCCTAAGAAATTGGTACTTTGCAGAAGCGTTTTACAGGGTTTTTTCCCTGCTGTATTGACAACCACAACAACCCCCCTTGTTCCCATTTTACAGATAAGGAACTGAGGCTTAAGTCACTCGCACAGGGTCACACAATGAACCCCTTGCTGTGGCTCCTAGCCACTGGAACCCATAAAATCAAATATGAAGCTGCTTTATTCTGGGCCCATCATCTGTGCTGGCTGCCAGTGGATCTCCAGGGACCCTGGCAGAGAAGTGTCTTTCCCCAGTCCCCCCCCACCCCGAGAGCATTGAACTGAGCATATGTGCTGTGTTGCACTTGGCTGTGTTCCTCAGTCTCCCGTCGCATGAACAGTGGTATCCAGCAGACATACGGATGTGTCTTTGAGAGAAACAGCGAGACTGTGCCAAGGGTGAACCTGATGGTCATCCGTGCAATGTGAGAGTCTCCTGGCATGAATCGTCTCCACAGGTGAGAATGAGCATTGGTGGCGCTCTGCTGCCCCTCAGTGGCTGGTACCCCAAAGTTCAGGCTTTCCCCCCACCCTACTGTCTAGCAATCAATCGTTCTTGAACTGTAGCCGTATTAGTCTGTCTCCGCTAAACATAAATAATAAGAATAATATTAATAAAATGCATACACAAAGAGGAGTCTAGGGGCACCTTGAGGACTAACAAAATTTATGCAAAAATAACATTTTGTTAGTCTTTAAGGCTCGACTAACCGCCGGTTTATCTGATCCCTGTGACAGTATGTGCATTTACATGCATTTATTTATCTGCATCTTGCTTTTCTCCGCAGCTGGGGCTCAAACGGGTTTAGAACATTGTTTTCCCCTCCTCCATTTTCACAGAACAACAACCCTTTGAGGTCGGCAAGTCCCAACGTCACCCAGCAAGCTTCCATGGCAGAAGTGGGGATTCGAACCCATGTTGCCCCGGATCCTAGTCTGCAGTCACTATATCGCACTGGCTCTCACGTAGTAGCTCTCCCGTTGCTAGCCTGGCCTAGCACCCTGCTTTTAATATAAGAGTCTAGAAGTATAGCTCGATTCAAGTCCGGTAGCACACTGTGAACTAGTGTGGTGTAGAGTTCGAATGTCAGATTAGGATTTGGAAGACCCAGGTGCAAATCCCTGCACTGTCATGGAAACTGGCTAGGTGATCTTGAGCTAGTCACAGACTCTCAGCCTAGCCTACCTCACAGGGTTGTTGTGAGGACAGAATGGAGGAGAGGAGAAGGATCATAGAATCATAGAGTTGGAAGGGACCTCCGGGATCATCTAGTCCAACTCCCTGCACAGTGCAGGAAATTCACAAATACCTCCCCCCCAATACCCCAGTGGCCCCTGATCCATGCCCAGAAGATGGCAAAAGATTTCCAGGATCCCTGGCCAATCTGGCCCGGAGAAAAAATTGCTTCCTGACCCCAAAGTGGCAATCAGCATTTCCCTCGGCATGTAAAAAAGGTCCACGAGAACTAAGCACTGATGCAACCCTTCCTGCCCTCCCTTCCCGTGATCTGCCTAAGTTCACAGAATTAGCATTGTTGTCAGATGGCCATCTAGCCTCTGCTTGAAAACCTCCAAAGGAGGAGAGCCCACCGCCTCCCGAGGAAGCCTGCTCCAGGCTGCTTTGGGTTCCTATTGGGGCAAACGGTGGGATATAAATGACATGAATAAATAAACCTTAGACAGCAGCAAGATTTTTGGGGTACGGGTTTCTGAAAATCAAAGTTCCCTTCATCAGTGGGAACAGATCCCTGAATCCTTATACCCCAGTCTGAAGACGGGGAGGAGTGTTACAAAGAAAGGAGTCAAGATGCAGAGGTAGAATGCAAAATATCATTTGCATTTGGGAAGAAAGATATTATTCTCAGTTTGTGCCCATCCCAGTTTTTTTCATTTGGTAAGAAAGATATTATTCTCAGTTTGTGCCCATCCCAGTTTTTTCATGCGGCTGATGGAATTCCACGCCATGCGGCTGAAATGTGATGCCTTCCATTAAGCAAGTTTCAGGGGGCAGCCATGTTGGTCTGCATTGAGTCCAGTCGCACCGTAGAGACCAATGAGATTTTCAGAGAGTCAGGATGCAGAGGTACAGTGCACAATGAGGAAGGGAGCTTCGACTCTGGAAAGCCCACACCTTGGAACTCTTGTTGGTCTCCAGGCCCGTAGCTATGGTGGGGCTATGGTGGGGGCTCTGTCCCCTTCCTTAAAGGTCCCCTCCTGCTTCTTAGGAGAGTCAGTTTGGTGTGGTGGTTAGGAGCGTGGACTCTAATCTGGGAGAACCAGGTTTGATTCCCCACTCCTCCACATGCAGCTGCTGGTGTGACCTTGGGTCAGTTACAAGTTCTCTCAGAGCTGTTCTCTCAAGAGCAGTCCTCAAAAGAGCTCTCTGAGCCCCACCCACCTGCCTCACAGGGTGTCTGCTGTGGGGAGGGGAAGGGAAAGGAGATTGTAAGCCATTCTGAAACTCCTTCGGGTAGTGAAGGGCGGAGTATAACTCCAATCTCTTTTTCTTCTTAAAGGCCCCCCCGCTTCTTCCCAAAAGCATTTAAAGGATCCCTTTAAAGGGAGCACGTGCTCCCTGCTGATCGGCTGAAGGGCCCTTTAAATCTTCCAGGAGGGGAGGGAGAGAGGGGCGCCCCCCCTCATTATGGCAAATAATGGCAGCCCCACCAGAGAAAAAATTGCCCCACAACCAATGCTCCATCTAAGCTGTGGGGTCTTGTGAGCAAAGATTCTACTTTGTGAGCTACTGGCATTAAAGTTGTGAGCGAGCAATTTGGCTACTGCGTGAATTAGCTTGCTCTGGAGCCATCCTTCCTGAGCTAAGACAAAAACGTGTGAGCCAGAGGCTAAAAAAAACTGTGAGCTAGCTCACACTAACTCAGCTTAGAGGGACCACTGCCCACAACCCTCAGAATCCTGGCTCTGGGCCTGTTGGTCTCTGAATGGAGCTCTTCTACTGCATAACGACATAGCTACCCCCTAGAAGAATCCAGAAGGGTCCCTGAGCACTGACAGAGTCCCTTTCCCTGACTGCTAGATAACTGCCACCGGTCTCCACACACTTGGGATTTAGGGCAGATTCCCAGAGTAAAGGGTGTGCCCTTCTAACCATCATTACTGCTGCAAGTTTGGTTTTGGGGATGAACCTCTTAGGTCAAGATGGGACCCTGTCACTACAGGCCAGTTCTCCCAGGGGAAAGCACAGTCCCTGGTTTTTGATGCTCACGGGTGGAGATCTACCTATTCCACACAGAGCAAAGTTGGGAGTCCAGTGGCACCTTTAAGATGAACAGAGTTTTATTCCAGGTCTGAGCTTTCATGTGCACGCAGGCGTCTGAGGAAGTGGGCATGAACTGAACTGGCAGAGACTGATCAAGAGAGAGATCTTGGAGTTGTAGTAGATAACTCGCTGAAAATGTCGAGACAGTGTGTGACTGCAATAAAGAAGGCCAATGCTATGCTGGGGATTATTAGGAAGGGCATTGTAAACAGATCAGCCAATATCATAATGCCCCTATATAAATCAATGGTGCGACCTCATCTGGAATACTGTGTGCAATTCTGGTCACCACACCTTAAAAGGATATTATAGCTTTGGAAAAAGTGCAGAAAAGGGCAACTCGAATGATAGAAGGGTTGGAACACTTTCCCTATGAGGAAAGGTTAAGGCGCTTAGGGCTCTTTAGCTTGGAGAAACGACGACTGAGGGGTGACATGATTGAGGTTTATAAGATTATGCATGGGAAAGAGCAGGTAGAGAAAGAGGTACTTTTCTCCCTTTCTCACAATACAAGAACTCATGGGCGCTCCATGAAATTGCTGAGCGGTCGGGTTAGAACGGATAAAAGGAAGTACTTCTTCACCCAAAGAGTGATTAACACATGGAATTCACTGCCACAGGAAGTGGTGGCGGCTACAAGCATGGACGGCTTCAAAAGGGAATTAGATAAGCATCTGGAGCAGAGGTCCATCAGTGGCTATTAGCCACAAGGTATAGATAGGGGCTCTGGGGCAAGTGATGCTCTCATCTTGGTGCTTGGGGGGGTCAACAGTGGGTTGTCTTCTAATGTCCTGGCCCCACTGGTGGACCTCCTGATGGCACTGGTATTTCTGGCCACTGTGTGATACAGAGTGTTGGACTGGATGGGCCTTTGGCCTGATCCAACATTGGCATCTCTTATGTTCTCTTATGTTCTTATGAACATGATGGCGCACTTCGTCGGCTTTAAAGCTGCTTCAGACCAACACGGCTACCCACCTGGATCTATTCCACGTGGAAAAGGTAGCAAGAAAGTGGGGGTAATGCCCATCTCTTTAGTGATCTGTAACCACCCCAATAGGTGGGGTGGAAAGACAGATCTGTTCTCATTGGCAGTAACTAATCCACATTCATCGATCTTAGGTATGTGTCCTTGACAGAGTCAGCCCCCTCTTCTTAGATTATCTTCCCAAGAAAGAGGATAATTTCTTAATTCCCCCCCCAACTCAAAGGGAGCTTTGACTCTCCAAAATGTATACCCCCTAAATCTAGCTCTTCACATTTTTAAAAACCATTGTTCAAAAATGTCCTGTACAAAGTGGGATGAAGTCAGGATTTCCCAGTATAGATCTTGGAACATAAGACAAGCACTGCTGGATCCAACCAAGGGACCGTCTAAATCCAAGATGCTGTTTCTCATAATGACAGGCCGGATGCATCTGGGAAGCCCGCAGGCAGGGCGTGAAATTGGCAGTCAGTGCTGCCCCCCAGTGGCGCACTGCTCTCAAACATGTCCCATTTAACTTTGCCATCGCTGCTAAATGAGAGGCCGTGGATCAGCGGTAGAGCATCTGCTTGGCATGCAGAAGGTCCCAGGTTGAATCCCTGGCATCTCTAGTGAAAATGTAAAGTAGTAGTTGATAAGAACAGAAGAAGAACCCTGCTGGATCAGACCAGGGGTTCATCTAATCCAGCATCCCGTCTCACACAGTGGCCAACCAGTTCCTCTAGAGGTCCAACAGCAGGGCTTAGAGGCAGAGGCCTTCATAAGAACCTAAGAAGAGTCCTGCTGGATCAGACCAGGGGTCCATCTAGTCCAGCATCCTGTCTCACAGAGTAGCCAACCAGTTCTTCTGGAGGGCCAACAACAGGGCACAGAGACTGAGGCCCTCATAAGAACCTAAGAAGAAACCTGCTGGATCAGACCAGTGGTCCATCTAGTCCAGCATCCTGTCTCACAGAGTAGCCAACCAGTTCTTCTGGAGGTCCAACAGCAGGGCACAGAGACTGAGGCCCTCATAAGAACATCAGAAGAGCCCTGCTGGATCAGACCAGTGGTCCGTGTAGTCCAGCATTCTATCTCACACAATGACTAACCGGTTCCTCTGGACATCTAGCAACAGGGCAGAGAGGCCGAGGCCTTCATAAGAACCTAAGAAGAGTCCTGCTGGATCAGACCAGGGGTCCATCTAGTCCAGCATCCTGTCTCACAGAGTAGCCAACCAGTTCTTCTGGAGGTCCAACAGCAGGGCACAGAGACTGAGGCCCTCATAAGAACATCAGAAGAGCCCTGCTGGATCAGACCAGTGGTCCGTGTAGTCCAGCATTCTATCTCACACAATGACTAACCGGTTCCTCTGGACATCTAGCAACAGGGCAGAGAGGCCGAGGCCTTCATAAGAACCTAAGAAGAGTCCTGCTGGATCAGACCAGGGGTCCATCTAGTCCAGCATCCTGTCTCACAGAGTAGCCAACCAGTTCTTCTGGAGGTCCAACAGCAGGGCACAGAGACTGAGGCCCTCATAAGAACATCAGAAGAGCCCTGCTGGATCAGACCAGTGGTCCGTGTAGTCCAGCATTCTATCTCACACAATGACTAACCGGTTCCTCTGGACATCTAGCAACAGGGCAGAGAGGCCGAGGCCTTCATAAGAACCTAAGAAGAGTCCTGCTGGATCAGACCAGGGGTCCATCTAGTCCAGCATCCTGTCTCACAGAGTAGCCAACCAGTTCTTCTGGAGGTCCAACAGCAGGGCACAGAGACTGAGGCCCTCATAAGAACATCAGAAGAGCCCTGCTGGATCAGACCAGTGGTCCGTCTAGTCCTGCATTCTATCTCACACAATGACTAACCGGTTCCTCTGGACATCTAGCAACAGGGCAGAGAGGCCGAGGCCTTCCCCTGATGTTACCTCCTAGCACTGGGATTAAGAGGCTTGATTGCCTCTGAAAGTGGAAGCTCCCTTTAGTCACCACGGCTAGTAGCGACCGATAGACCTCTCCTCCTTGAATCTACCCGATCCCCTTTTAAACCTGCCTATGCCTGTGGCCATCGCTACATCCCCCGGCAGTGAATGCCACATTTTAATCACTTGCGGTGTAAATAAGTATTTCCTTTTGTCCGCCCTGAACCTACTGCCCATCGGCTTCATTGGATGCCCTCGAGTTCTAGCCTTTCGGGAGAGGGAGGAAAAAGTTCCCTTTGTCAACTCTCTCCACCCCGTGCATACTTTTATAAGCATCTGTCATGTCTTCCCCTGAGCTGTCTTTTTTCTGAATGGAAAAGTCCCTGACCCTTCAGCCTTTCCTCACCGGGAAAGTGCTCCAACCCCCTCGTCATCTCGGTTGCTCTCCTCTGTACTTTCTCCAGCTCTGTGGTGTCCTTTCTGAGATACGCTGACCAGGGTCTGTACACAGGACTCCGAATGAGGCCGCACCATGCAGGGGCACTATAACATCGGCCATTTTATTTTATTACTGTGAAAGAACCCCAACCTAACACGGTGGAGAGGTGCTGCCAGTCTGAGTAGACAGTACTGACTTTGATGGACTGAGGGTCTGATTTCACAGAAGGCAGCTGTATCCTCATGTACTGGCGGAGGCTCTAGAGGGCTGCCTAGACGTCACTCT
>NW_015164690.1:598783-645690 GCF_001447785.1 Gekko japonicus
GGAGACTCCTTCGTGTCGTGACGGGCAGGGTATGAATCCAATCCCTTCTCTCTTCTCCTCTGCATTAGCACATGTGTTTCTCGTGCTCAGCAGGGCAGCATTCATCCTAGGTAGTAGAGGGTTGCAGGAGTGCCACGCAGCTGGCAAGAGGTCATAGCGTCAGCAGGAGGAAGGCAGATCCCAGGACATTTGGAGGATCCAGGGCTGGGAGGATGGGCATGAAAAGTACTGGGTTCGCCGCATGGAGGACTCAGACGACGACATACTGTAGCACACGATTATTGTACTTAACACAGACAAAGACTCGCTCTAAGGGCCGACAGGGCCGACAGGAACTCATTAGCATAATAGGCCACACCCAACAGCAGGAACTCATTAGCATATTGGGCCACACCCCCGACAGCACAGCTCATTAGCACATTAGGCCACACCCCCATGTTACCAGAAGTGTGGTCATCCAGCCACACCCACCTTTTGCTTGTTATTCTGTTTACCTTGTTTGTGGTCAAAACCCAGGGCCTTTTTTTGTAGCAGGAACTCCTTTGCATGTTAGGCCACACACCCCTAATGTAGCCAATCCTAACGAGTTCCTGCTGTTGGGTGTGGCCTATTATGCTAATGAGTTCCTGCTTTGCGTGGCCAACTTGGGAGCTAGCCGGAACTCCGATCATGTCCATTCCTGCCCAAAAATAGCCCTGCATATACATATCCACCCAGCAATCCCCCCATTCCCATTGGAGGGTTTGAATGTCCCGCCAAGGTGGCTATTGGTTGGGGCTGGGGGATCCAGGATCCGAAGTTTCTATTGTTCTAGGATCCAAGCTCTTGCCTGTGCCGCGGACCCCTGGTGGCAGTCCGCATACATAACAGGGTAGACGAGGAGTGGGAGTCAGTGTGAAAGGGGGTCGGACAAGCCGGAGATACAGATCTCACGCTTAGCGAAGTGATGGGCAAAAGGCCTACATCTGAGGCCCTCGGGCTGACTATAGGCAGCATTTGGAAAGGGACGGAGATGCAGTGTGGGGTTCCAGGGTCCAAAGGATGTGTTTGGAGGAGGGGGACAGATGTTATGGTATGAGCCCATGCCGTTAGGAGGCCAAAGGGAGAAGAGCCGATCCAGATCAGATTGGTGGTGGGGGTGGTGGTAGTAGTGGAAAGTGCTGCCAAGTCGCAGCCGATTTATGGCGACCCCCTCCTGGGGTCTCCAAGGCAAGAGGCATTCAGAGGTGGTTTGCCGTGGCCTGACTCTGCATAGGAACCCTGGATGTCCCCGGTAGTCTCCCATCCAAGTGCTAACTGGGGCCGACCCTGCTGAGTTTCTGAGCTTGGACATGAGCAGGCTAGCCTGAGCCATCCAGGTCAGAATTATTGGGTTTCTACTCTGTCTCACATGCAACGGAGGGGCCGTGGCTCAGTGGCAGAGCCTCTGCTCAGCATGCAGAAGGTCCCAGGTTCAATCCCCGGCATCTCCAGTTAAAAGGACCAGGGAGCAGGAGGTGATGGGAAAGACCTCTGCCTGAGACCCTGGAGAGCCAGGAAGTGGGGCTGCGGCTCAGTGGTGTAGCCTCTGCTTGGGATGCAGAAGGCCCCAGGTTCGATCCCCGGCATCTCCACTTAAAAGGACCAGGCAGGAGGGGATGGGAAAGACCTCCGCCTGAGACCCTGGAGAGCCATGAAGTGGGGCTGTGGCTCAGTGGAAGAGCCTCTGCTTGCCATGCAGAAGGTCCCAGGTTCAATCCCCAGCTGCTCCAGTTAAAAGGACCAGGCAGGAGGTGATGGGAAAGACCTCTGCCTGAGACCCTGGAGAGCCATGAAGTGGGGTTGTGGCTCAGTGGCAGAGCCTCTGCTTGGGATGCACAAGGCCCCAGGTTCAATCCCCGGCATCTCCAGTTAAAAGGACCAGGCAGGAGGGGATGGGAAAGACCTCCGCCTGAGACCCTGGAGAGCCATGAAGTGGGGTTGTGGCTCAGTGGAAGAGCCTCTCCTTGGCATGCAGAAGGTCCCAGGTTCAATCCCCAGCTGCTCCAGTGAAAAGGACCAGGCAGGAGGGGATGGGAAAGACCTCTGCCTGAGACCCTGGAGAGCCATGAAGTGGGGCTGTAGCTCAGTGGCAGAGCCTCTCCTTGGCATGCAGAAGGCCCCAGGTTCGATCCCCGGCATCTCCAGTTAAAAGGACCAGGCAGAAGGTGATGGGAAAGACCTCCGCCTGAGACCCTGGAGAGCCGCTGCCAGTCTGCGTAGACCTTAATGGACCAAGTGTTTGATTCGGTATAAAGCAGTTTCATATGTTCAACCCCTTGCTGGTGTGCATGCCAGGCCATGCCGCATGCGGAGAAGAGCATGCTGTGTGCGCCTTGTGCACAGGCCCCTCACCTAAGTCGGGTGTCCCGAGGTGCATGCGCTGGAGTCTGTGGGGCTGCAAGGAGCGAGCGTGGGCACCTCTGCTGTGGCCGAGCCATTGCATACCACAGACACACATGGGTTTGTTGTGTGTGCCATCTCCAGCAACGTTCTTCACTGTGCTCCCCCCCCTCCTGCCGCGGCTTCCTCCCAGCTGCTTCCTGCCACATTCACTGTACTTGCTTTTCGAGCGCCAAGGGACTCCCCCAGGCCTGCCCCTGGTTTGGAGGCCCTTCCTCGTCCCGCCACCCGCGCTTCCCTCTGCGAGACGACAAGGTTCCTCTGTCAGCAGCAGGTGCGAGCCTCCAATGTCCTTTTTCCTCCGCCAGGAGCGGCACAGCCATGGTGAATTCCGGCTTGTGGGCGCCAGGTAAGTGACAACAGGGGACCCACGCCTCCAAGCGGGGACTCGCCATTCTCCTTTCCGCCTTTCACTTCTCTCTTTCCAGTTCTCTCTGTCCTCTTGGTCCTCTCCACCAAGGCTCCCTCTATGCCGTGGAGTCCTGTGAGCAAAAATTCTACTTTGCGAGCTACCGGCATTCAAGTTGTGAGCGAGCGATTTGGCTGCCGCAGGAATGAGTTTGCTCTGCGGCCATCCTTCCTGAGCGCAGACAAAAAACGTGTGAGCCGGAGGCTAAAAAACGGGGAGCTCGCTCACGTGAACTCAGCTCGGAGGGAACACTGTTCACGTCTTCTGGGACAGATCGATTTCTTGCCCGAGACCCTACTTATCTGGTGTGGTGGAGGCCGCGTTGAGCATGATGTGCATGCCCATCCTGCTGTTGCCACTGTTTTGAAGATTTACATGCGTCATGAACGTACAGGACTCCTTTGACTAGAGAGAGCGGTGGGGGGGGGGAAAGAATGCAGGTGTGTTCCCAGGCAGATCTGCCCCCCCCATCCCGTTGCTGCCTCCAGTCCTGTGGTGGTGTGAAGTTCAAAGGTGAAGGCAGAGAACAGGTCAGGCACAGAGAGACCGGCAGGCCTTGGGGCGAGGGGTGGAGAGGTGCAGGAGAAGACGGTTGGTACCTGGGACCGGATTTAAGTACGCATCTGAGAAAAATTTTTTGGCAGGGCCCCTGGGCTGGGCAAATGCCCAACAGGCGTAAATTCACCAGGAAAGCTTCGGCCAGCCTAGAGACTTTGGGATGTGTGTGGGGGGGGGAAGCTGTACCTGTCGGATCTCTGCATGCCGCGCAGCTGCTGTAGTCGCGGAGGAGGTGGCAACCACGGCAGGAGAGCTGGCTTTTTTGCGCGGTCCCTGTTATCGCACCTTTAACATCGCTCAATCATTAGTGGGTGACTGCGAAGGGCGTCATCTACTGATTTTTGACAGAGAGGGCCACTGCCCAAAGGCGCAGGAGCGGGCCAGGCTGTGATTAGTTGGCAATCCTGGGTGTCCCCATCAGGGGCTGTCATGAAGGCGAGGGGATTTTGGCGAGTGCTGCTTCTCATGGGAGGGTGACCTGCACCTTCTGAAATGCACACACACACACCGTCTGTGCAGGCGGCGTTAAGGGCAAAGGAGGCCGCCGAGCCCTCCTTGCGGAGTTGGCCCTCCGCCCTTTTTCCTACGGAGGGCACCACAGAAAGCCCCGGGGGGGGGGGGGGGGAGGATCCGGCCGGCTGCCAGGAGGTAGGAGGAGTCCTGCTGGGAGCTGCCGGCCAGGCTGGTTTCTGCGCGTCTGTTTTTAGCTGGTGTTTCAGTAAATTGGCGTCTGTTTTTAAATCAGCTAAAAATGTGAAAGGGAAGCAGAAGTGAAAGCCACCAAAGGGTGACCAGCAGTTTGGAGGCTGGGGCGGGGCGGCTGGGAAAGACTCTGCTGCAGTTGCCGGACAGAGACCCAAAGAGCTTTTTCTGAATCGTGCGGGGGGGGGGGGAAGCCTCTGCGGCTTGACCAGCCGCCGTGGTTCCATGATGGGTAAAGCCAAACTTGGGGAAATCCTGCCCTACGCTGCAAAATCTGAGACCCTCTCTGGGTCTGGAGTTAACCACCTTTTCCGGCTGGAACAGCCGCCCGGGTCGCAGACATCCGGCCAGTGGAAATTCTCTTAGTGGGTAGTAGCAGGGCAAACTTCACCTGCTGAATTTCTGCCTGTTGGGCTACTGCTAATGGCTTGGAGCTGAGGAGAAAGCTTCCTGTAAGTCACTCTGAACCTGCACTTACTGGAAGCGCTTGGGAGAAAGCAGGCTCCGTTGTGAAGAATAAGGGTGCCATTCTGTGGCCTGGAGAGCCTATCCTTTTAATCTTCCCCATGCTTCGGGCTGCCAACCTCCAGGTGGGGCCTGGAGATCTCCTGGAATTGCAACCGATCCCCAGGCTGCAGAGATCAGTCCCTCTAGAGAAGATGGCAGACTCTTATACCCCTCTGAGGTCCCTGCCGTCCCAGATTCCATCCCCAAATCTCCAGGGATGTCCCAAACAGAGCTGGCAACCCTGGGTTTCACCGTCTTCCCCATTCCTTCCCAGGTTCAGTCCCTCTGACCCATTTGTTAAAACAAAGTGAGACTTTTTGCCCACTGGCAGATGAAGGAGGAAAGTGAAGAGCATGTCTGGAAGAGGAAGAGGATTGGCTAGTTTGGTGTAGTGGTTAAGTGCGTGGACTCTAATCTGGGAGAACCGGGTTTAATTCCCCACTCTTCCACATGCAGCTGCTGGTGTGACCTTGGGTCAGTCACAAGTTCTCTCAGAGCTGTTCTCTCAAGGGCAGTTCTTGAGAGAGAACTCTCTCAGCCCCACCTACGTCACAGGGTATCGGTTGCGGGAAGGGAAAGGAGATCGTAAGCCGCTCTGAGACTCCTTCGGGTAGTGAAGGGCAGGGTATAAATCCAACCTCTTCTCTTCTTCTTCTCTGTGTGGTAGCCGACCTCTTCCCACTGTAGTGGTAATGGTTCAAGTATCACTAAGCTCTCTGGGAGCCAACCTAGCAGCTCTGACTAAGTCAATGTCCCATATACGAATAATTCTTGTAATGCACACTATATTTTGACAGCCGCCGACACGCTATTGCACCGTGCTTGCTGCAAGTACCGACACATAACACCACACGTTACGACCACTGGCACTTCTGTTTCATATTGGAGTCTGTGCGTCATATAGCGTAGGGGTTAGTGTTATGTAAGGGTTGCAGTGTCCAACCAGGATCCAGAAGTCCCAGGTTCAAATCCCCATTCTGCCAGGGAAGCCCGCTGGGTGGCCTCGGGCGTAGCGCCAGTGTTCCCTCTGAGCTGAGTTAGTGTGAGCCAGTTCTCAGTTTTTTAGCCTCCGGCTCACACATTTTTGTATTTGCTCTGGAAGGATGGCTCCAGAGCAAACTGATTTATGCAGTAAAAATCACCTGCTCACAACTGTCATGCCAGTATCTCACCAAGTAGAATTTTTGCTCACAAGGTTCCACAGCTCAGAGGGCGCATTGCCCGGCGCTATTTCTCGTCCTAACCTACCTCATACGGGTGTTTTTGTTGCGAGGATAAAACGAAGACAGGGAGAACAGTGTTGTGAATTGCCTTGTGTTCCCTGTTGGGGAAAATAAGCCCTGCTGTGGACGAGGCCCTGGGAGCTAGTGCAACGAGCAGAAATCCAGCCAGGGAAACTATTCCTAGAGCGCTGATGCAGTTACGGGGATAGATTCCTCTCTAGTTCTATTTTTGCTTGCAGTTGTGTAGAACGCGGACATAATTCTTACCAGAAGGCATCAGATAGGAACCAGTATTCCCTCTAAGCTGAGTTAGTGTGACCTAGTTCACAGTTTTTTAGCCTCCGGTGCACACATTTTTGTCTCTGCTCAGGAAGGAGGGCTCCAGAGCAATGTTCCCTCTAAGCTGAGTTAGTGTGAGTTAGCTCACATTTTTCTAGCCTCCAGCTCACACATTTTTGTCTCAGCTCAGGAAGGAGGGCTCCAGAGCAAACTAATTGATACAGTAGCCAAATCGCTGGCTCACAACTTTAATGTCAGGAGCTCACAAAGCAGAATTTTTGCTCACAAGACTCCACAGCTTAGAGGGAACATTGCTCCAGAGCAAACTGATTTATGCAGCAGCCCAAATCGCTCGCTCACAGCTTTAATGCCAGTAGCTCACAAATTAGAATTTTTCCTCACAAGACTCCACAGCTTAGAGGGAGCACCGGATGAGACAATTTAAGACTGTTCCATCTTTCTTTTTTTTTGATGGGGCGCATGTGTCTTTAGCATATCTTAGAACTGATCCTTGTCTGATGTTTCCTCTGGGTTTTAAGAACTGCATCACAGACAGAAATCCAGCAGACAGGGGGTTTCCTGTCAGGGCTTCTCCCTGCCAGGAAAAGTGGAGGCTTTGCCTGTTGAGTTTCTGCCTGTCGCCCATCTGTTAAAGGCACAGAAGACTGTGGGCGTGGGGGGAGCGGTGATTTTAAATATGGTTGGGTTGGCAAAACCGAATCCCCCCCTTTTTGACTGTCCAGTCTTTGGAAATAAACGAAAAAAGACCATCAATCGGAATGGGTATTTGATTGGAAATGGCATCACCGATATTTAGAAGGGGTGCCCTCAAGACCAGGGGTCATTTCGTAGAAAAAGAGCTAAGGGAACTCATTAGCATAACTCATTAGCATATGCCACACCCCCTGACATCAGGGGCCCGGCGGTGGACCTGCAAGGCCGGCGGGAGTGTGAGGAAGCCCCGCCAAGGCCCTCCCTGGCCCCAGGCAGGCAGGGGTGGGGAGAGGCGGGGAGGGAGCAACCTACCCTCCCCCTTCTCCTGCCTCCTCCTGGCTGAATGAGGGCTGGAAGGAGGGTGGACAGAAGCAGGGGGCGGGGCTTCATCATGAGCCACGCCCCCCTGCACCTCACCCGGGGGAACTGCGATCCCCCGCGATCCCCCCCGAAATGACCTCTGCTCAAGACTATAAGGGATGTGTGTCAGCGTGTCTTGTCTGAAAACACCCCTCCTACTCTTTCTCAGAGCCAACTTGTTTTGCTGTCTGTCTGACTGTCCCTCTCACACACAGAGGATCTTTGCAAGCGTATCTCGAGAAGCCCACGGGGGAAAATAGGAACACGTTCGTAGCACCTGTATTCTGATGTCAAGGCCTGAAGGCCTTCCATTAAAACTTGGTCAAAGCCTCTACTCCGGCTCCCAAATTCTTTTACTTTGCAATCCCCTTTCCCTGCATTGTTTTTAAAAACGGACCTGTCAGGTTAAGGATACTCTCGGAAAACATAATTGCGCCAGCCTTTCCAAATGAGCCTTGCTGGCACGGGAAACAGAACACCGTGACGCCCTAACACGCGTGGTTGCGCATTTCTGTGTGCACGCGGCCTAGAAACAAGACGCGATTACTCCTCCACTCAGAGATTTACCTGCTAGAGACAGTAGTGAGTCAGGTTGCCGACCTTCAGGTGGGGCTTGGAGATCTCCTGGTTTTACAACTGATCTCCCGACTACAGAGTTAAGAACGTAAGAGAAGCCATGTTGGATCAGGCCAATGGCCCATCCACTCCAACACTCTGTGTCACACAGTGGCCAAAACCCAGGGGCCATCAGGAGGTCCACCAGCAGGGCCAGAACTCCAGAAGCCCTCCCACTGTGCCCCCCCAAGCACCAAGAAGACGCATCACTGCCCCAGAGTGTTCCATCTATACCATGTGGCTAATAGCCACTGATGGACCTCTTCTCTTAAGAACATAAGAGAAGCCATGTTGGATCAGACCAGTGGCTTATCCAGTCCAACTCTTTGTGTCACGCAGTGTCCCAAACCCAGGGGCCATCAGGAGGCCCACCAGCTGGGCCAGAGCTCCAGAAACCCTCCCACTGTGCCCCCCAAGCACCAAGAAGACAGAGCATCACTGCCCCAGACAGAGTGTTCCATCTGTTCTTTGTGTCTAATAGCCACTGATGGACCTCTTCTCTTAAGAACATAAGAGAAACCATGTTGGATCAGACCAGTGGCTTATCCAGTCCAACACTCTGTGTCACGCAGTGTCCCAAACCCAGGGGCCATAAGGAGGCCCACCAGCTGGGCCAGAACTCCAGAAGCCCTCCCACTGTGCCCCCCCAAGCACCAAGAAGACAGAGCATCACTCCCCCAGACAGAGTGTTCCATCTAGCCACTGATGGACCTCTTCTCTTAAGAACATAAGAGAAGCCATGTTGGATCAGACCAGTGGCCCATGCAGTGGCCAAAACCCAGATGCCATCAGGAAGTCCACCAGTGGGGCCAGAACTCCAAAAGCCCTCCCACTGTTGCCTCCCCCCAAATAACCAGGAATACAGAGCATCACTGCTCCAGACATAAGAACATAAGAGAAGCCATGTTGGATCAGGCCAATGGCCCCTCCAGTCCAACACTCTGTGTCACACAGTGGCCAAAACCCAGGGGCCATAAGGAGGCCCACCAGCTGGGCCAGAACTCCAGAAGCCCTCCCACTGTGCCCCCCCAAGCACCAAGAAGACAGAGCATCACTCCCCCAGACAGAGTGTTCCATCTATTCCTTGTGGCTAATAGCCACTGATGGACCTCTGCTCCATATGTTTTTCTAATCCCCTCTCTATCCAATCCCCCTGTTTATCCAGTTCCACTGGAGAAAATGGCTGGACTCTGGCATTGTACCCTGATGAGGTTTCTCCCCTCCCCAAACCCTGTTCCACCCCAAAAATCTCCAAGCATTTCCCAACCCAGAGGTCCTGACTCTACTGGTGAGGAAGGGGGACACTGAAAGAACCAGAACTGCATTCAAGTTTATTAGCAACTCAGAAACCAACAAGATTTTGTGATGCTCATCTTCTGGGGTCCCTGGGGGTGTGCTGGGGAGGTATTTGTGAGTTTCCTGCACTGAGCAGGGGGTTGGACTAGATGACCCTGGAGGTCCCTTCCAACTCTATGATTCAAAGCAAGGAGCTTTGACTCTCAGAACCTTTCCCCCCTAAATCTAGTTGGTCTCGCACTCTACGGTGCTATTGGACTCGAATGTAGATTTATCCCCCGCCCTTCACTCAGAGTGGCTTACAGGCTCCTTTCCCTTCCCCTCCCCACGACAGACACCCTGTGAGGTAGGTGGGGCTGAGCGAGCTCTTTCCAGAACTGTCCTTGAGAGAACAGCTCCGACAGAACTGTGGCTTGCCCGAGGTCATCCAGCAGCTGCAAGTGGAGAAGTGGGGAATCGAACCCAGTTCTCCCAGATTAGAGTCTGTGCATTTAACCACTACACCAAATGTAGCTCTTCTGCTGGCGACCAACATGGCTACGCTCCCGAAACTGAACTAACAACAATCCTAGTTCTAGGTTATAGCGCAAAAAAGCTCTGGGTGAGCAGCACATTCTTTACTGTCAAGATTTCCCATTTTGGAACAGACAGAAGGAGCAGGCTGGCGAACAGGAGTGCCTTAAATTTATCTCCTAAATTCAGGCAAAGACTGCACAGTGGTTCCCGTCCTCTCTCCTGAAAAGGGATTCTAAATCCCACAGGTTCAGAGAGTAATTAGAGACAATTGCTGGGATTCGTTAATGCCCGTGGAGTGTAATTGCTTGATCGCCTCTTTCCCCCAAAGAGCCGGGTGTATCTGGAAAGCAGCGTCATCCGAAGGGGGGACTCTGCATCAGGTCCCAAGGAATTGTCCTTTCTCTTTTTAAGCGTTTAAAAAATTATAATATCCGGCCTGACGAATAGTTCTAATGAACTCGAGAGCTCACACGCTGTTTTGTGGCATTTGGTTGGCCTCTCATGAAAAGTTTTACAGAGGTGGGGTTCTGATTTACGGAACAGCAGGCAATTCTGTGCAAACGGCTGGTTGGCTTTTGGAAACCAAAGGAGAAGGTCGTTGCAGAGCTAGATTCAAGTCAGAGCCAGACAAGATTTCCGGGGTATACGTTTTCAAGACTCACACAAGAAGGAGGAGGAGCAGCAGCAGCAGCAGGAAGGGCTGAGAGAGCTCTTTCCAGAACTGTCCTTGAGAGAACAGCTCTGACAGAACTATGAACACATGCGGCTGTCTTATACTGAATCAGACCCTGGATCGGTATTGTCTACTCAGACTGGCACCGGCTCTTCGAGTTCTCAGGCTGAGGTTTTTCACATCACCTACTGCTAGATCTTTTAACTGGAGGCTCTTCCACTGAGCTACAGCCCCACTTCATGGCTCTCCAGGGTCTCATGTGGAGGTCTTTCCCATCACCTACTACCTGATCCTTTTAACTGGAGATGCCGGGGATCGAACCTGGGCCCTTCTGCATGCCGAGCAGAGGCTCTGCCACTGAGCTACAGCCCCACTTCACGGCTCTCCAGGGACTCAGGCTGAGGTCTTTCACACCACCTCCTGCCTGGTCCTTTTAACTGGAGATGCCGGGGATTGAACCTGGGACCTTCCGGTTGCCAGGCAGGTGCTGTACCACTGAGCCACGGCCCCTCCCCTGGGGGAAAGCTGCCTTCATCAGATATGAAAGAGAAGGGGCGCTGTTGCCTACAGGCAGGGACGCAAAGCCTCCATGCCACCTTTTTGAATCATGCCGAAATTTAGGAAAGGGAAGCTTTTCCCTGGCAGAGCGATGGGCTTTACCTGGTGATTTCACCTGGTCATTCCGTGAGCACCTCGGGCTGTTGGCAAAGGTACGGAAGCAGTGCCAGGGGTCAAAAGGTAGCGACTCCACCCAGAACGATTCGGTTTCTTTCTCTGAGCAGAGGACTGCTTGGAGGCTGCAAAAGGGCAGGGCAGGAAACAGAGGCAGGGCCATCCTCCAGGGACTGTCACTTATTAGTCGGGGAAAATTCATGTGCGTTTCTGTGTTGGCTGGAGGAATTAAGTGGGTGGTTGCTTCAGTCTTTCCCTCCGTATGGCTGTCACTCCAACCCCCCCTCACACACCATCAAGGTTCCTACATTCTGAAGTTTCTTACAGCAAAGAAGTGCAGCGATGGGGAAAGACGTTAGGAACGACAAAGATGGACGCTAAAGAGAAGGTGGAATTTCCCACCCTTTGGATGCCACGGAGGGTGTGTGTGTTCTTTCTGCATTAATGAAGTGTGAACAATAGTGTTGCCAGCCTCCAGGTGGGACCTGGAGATCGCCTGGGATTAGAACTGATCTCCAGGTGACAGAGGTCAGTTTCCCTGGAGAAAATGGGTCCTGTGGAAGGTGGATTCTATGGCATTATATCCCGCTGAGGTCCCACCCCTCTCTGAACCCCCCCTTCAGGCTCCATCCCCCCAAAATATCTCCAAGTATTTCCCAACTGGGAGTTGGCTACCCTAGGCAAGGAGGGAGCCGTGGGGACCCTATTTTGCTTGTGTGTGTGTCCCCCCAATCCCATACTGATGACCGTTTTACCAAATAAATAACAACAACAACAACAACAACAACAACAATAATAATAATAATAATGCTTTCGATTTATTAATTGCTTTCCCCACAAGTGGGCTCAAAGTGATTTACAGTTACTCTTTAGACAGGGGACTAACAATGTTTCATAGGGGATAGGGAAGACAACATATAATTCATTTAAATTGCACGCGCCGTAACTGCCCGGTGGAAAAGAGAAGAGATTGGATTTATTCTCCACCCTTCAGTACCCGAAGGCGTCTCAAAGCGGTTTACAATCTCCTTTCCCTTCCCCTCCCCGCAACAGACACTCTGTGAGGTAGGTGGGGCTGAGAGAGCTCTTTCGAGGACTGCTCCTGAGAGAACAGCTCTGAGAGAACTTGTGACTGACCCAAGGTCACACCAGCAGCTGCATGTGGAAGAGTGGGAATCAGACCCGGTTCCCCGCCTGTGGTGTGTTCGAAAGCCTCATTTCATTTTGGCAGAATGATACAGATGACGAAGCTACTGGGGGCAGGGAGAATATATTCATATCTCCGGATAACTTGGTCCACCCCTATTGGCCTGTGCACCAATTTTGCCCAGTGATGAGGGGATTTCACCACTCTGATTGGGCAAAGGATTGGGCAGAAATCCTCCCCATCCCTTAACAGGAAGATAATGAATGTCCTACTTAGGGCTGCCAGCCTCCAGGTGGGGCCTGGAGATCTCCAGCCTACAGAGGTCGCTTCCCTTGGAGCAAATGGCTGCTTTGGAGGGTGGATTCTGTGGCATTATACCCTGCTGAAGTCCCTCCCTTCCCTTCCCCTCCCCAGATTCCACCCCCATATCTCCAGGCATTTCCCAACCTGGAGTTAACAACCCTGATAGGGTTGCCAGCTCCAGACTGGAAAACTCTTAGAGATTTGGGGGTGGAGCCTGGGGAGGACAGGGACCTCAGTGGGGTACAATGCCATAGAGTCCAGCCTGCAAAGCATCCATCCAAGTTTGGCAACTGTTTCTGCACTACTCTCAGTAAAAAGTCATATTCAGCCAAAGCAAGGAGGGAGCCGTGGGTACCCTGTTTTGCTTGTGCGTGTGTGTCCCCCTTTCCCAATCACATGCTCGCGTCTAATTCACTAGGGCTCCATCTCCCTTATAGGAGGGTGACTCATTAGGTTAATGCAAATCAGAGAGCAGCAGCTGGCAATGAAGTGCTGGGCTTGGGGGAGAGGAAGGCCGCTTCTTAGAGGAAGGCAATCCAAGGTCCCACTCCCCATCCTACATCTGGGCTGGCCCAGGTAGGAATCGGAGGGCCTTCTTGGGCAGGACCAGAGAAAGCAAAGTCCTTCCTTTTTCCAATGAGAAAGGAGAGAACTGGGTGGTGGCGGGGGGTGGTGGGGGTGCCATGGAAACCTGCTTGCTAAAGCTTTCCGTGGGGTGGGGGGGGGAGGAAGGGTTTTGCCTCAATCACTTTCAGTAAATATATTATGTCGGCTCGGTCATGCCTGGGTAGCTCCGTTCGTGTTGTGCAGATCTGGCTTGTTAATATTAGTAACCTTGCTCGAGTACACTCACAAAAGTACTTTACTAATTGAGTGGAGTGTGTGTGTGTCAAAGAGACCCCAAAGTAAAGGCACAGATATAACCTCCTGGAGGTTTTTTGCCATCTTCTGGGCGTAGAACAGCTGTCACTGGGGCTGTGGGGGGGATGTTTTTGTGAATTTCCTGCACTGTGCAGGGGGTTGGACTAGATGACCCTGGAGGTCCCGTCCAACTCTATGATTCTATAAGGAAGGGTGGGGGGAACAGAACAACCTTGTGAGTTTAATAGAACATGACACCAGCTGCAATGAAAAAAGATCGCTACTTTGTGAAGTATTTCCCTTTGGCAGAACAGGAACAGAACTGCAGCAAAAGAAATCCCCATTTGCCCTGAAAATCGCTGGGTGGCCTCGGACTGGTCTCTTTCAGTCAGCCTATCCTACCTCACAGGGTTGTTGCGAGGGGGGAAATGAAAGAGAGGAGAGAGCCATGTATAAGCCACCCTAAGCTCCTTTTTTATTTTCTTTATCTACTTCATCTATACCCCACCTTTCTCCCCGATGGGGACCCAAAGCCGCTTACGGCATTCTCCTGTCCTCAATTTTACCCTCCCCACAACCCTGTGAGGTAGGTGAGGCTGAGAGCATGTGACTGGCCCCAGGTCACTTAGCAAGCTTCCATGACAGAGTGGGGATTCAAACCTGGGTCTCCCAAATCCTAGTCCACCACTTTAACCACCACACCACACCGACTCCTTGGAGAAAGGGCAGAGTGAAGAAGAAGAAGAGATTGGATTTATACCCCGCCCTTCACTTGGAGTCTCAGAGCGGTTTACAAACTCCTTTCCCTTCCCCTCCCCACAACAGACACCCTGTGAGGTAGGTGGGGCTGAGAGAGCTCTGACAGAACTGTCCTTGAGAGAACAGCTCTGACAGAACGATGGCTTGCCCAAGGTCATCCAGCAGCTGCAAGCGGAGGAGTGGGGAATCAAACCCGGTTCTCCCAGATTAGAGTCCGCACACTTAACCACTGCAACCAGTGAACCACTAAGGAACCAAATACAACTGTTAAACCGTGCAGAAAATATAAGAAAATACATTTTTGTCAGTTTGGCTATGTGCACCCTACTTTCCTATTCAATGGAATTGGGGTTAAAAAGGACCCCCACACCATCAGAGTGTACAATAACATTTATTCCCCCCCCCCAAAAAAAAAAATGATAGGGAAAACCATAGGTCATTTGGTCTCATTTGAGAAATACGTGGAGTGCATGCTCATAGAAGATGGCAAGCAAAGATTTATACACTTCCCCCGCGCTTTTCCAGGTCAGTTTGACCAAGGGTTGCCAGACCCCCCCTGGCCATAAGGGGGCAGGGTTGCCAGATCCAGGTAGGAAAACTGGATATTTGGGGATGGAGACCGGGGAAGACGGGGACCTCAGTGGGGCACAAGGCCATAGAGTCCACCCTCCAAAGCATCCCTTTTCTCCAGGGAAACTGATCTCTGTAGTCTGGAGATGAGCTGTAATCCCGGGGGATCCCCAGGTCCCACCTGGAGGCTGGCATCCCTAAATGAGAAACAGAAAGGCTGTACATATTATATCACGAGGTGGGATTCATTGAGTTTGACCTCACTTCTCAGTCTGGAGTTTTTAGGAATCTGCGATTCCAGCTTCCACACAACCCTCATTGTGCAGGGCTATTTTTGGGAAGGAACGCACAGGAACGGAGTTCCGGCTGGCTCCCGAGTTGGCCACGCCCAGCAGGAACTCATTAGCATAATAGGCCACACCCAACAGCAGAAACTCATTAGGATTGGCTACATTAGGGGTGTGTGGCCTAACATGCAAAGGGTTCCTGCTACAAAAAAAGGCCCTGGGTTTTGACAACAAACAAAGTAAATAGAATAAGAAGCAAAAGGTGGGTGTGGCTGGATGACCACACTTCTGGTAACGTGGGGTGTGTGGCCTAATATGCTAATAAGCTGCTATCTCAGGGTGTGGCCTAATATGCTAATGAGATTCTGCTGTTGGGTGTGGCCTATTATGCTAATGAGTTCCTGCTGGGCTTTTTCTACAAAAAGAGCCTTGACTGTAGGTATTACCTACCACCCCTACTGCAGAATTGTTGCTGGGCAGACCATGAAAGAATAAAATGTCTTTTTTTTTGAGGGGGGGAGTGCTCGGATCTGAATTTGGAGGCCGGGTGCGGGTTTCTGGAAAGGATGTTTCTCTCGGGCCTCAGTGACTGGTGGCGACCAGCGCTTTCCCTTGTCTTGTCTTTCCCCTGTGGGATGTGGCTTGGCTCTTTTCCAGCACCAGAGCTGAGGCAGTTCCTGGGGCCCAGATTCAGGAGAGGCCTGTTCTCTGAGAGCCGGAGCGGCCATCTTGGTGTGGAGCCAAACATTGGTTGACGTCTGCGGAAAGCTCTGAGGTGTTTTTTGCCCAGGATACCCAGGGGGGGCTCCCAGACCTCAAACCAGCCCCTATCCCTGGGTCACCTGGAACTCTCTCCGACCCACAGACTGACGCCTGATAACTGGGCGCCTTTTGGGGTGGTCTCCTCTGTCTGCCAGAGCTGTCGATGGGGTCACCGTTAGGTGCGTTGATCCGTCGGGGCATGGAGGGCCTTGAAGCAAAGGGCTGGGATTGATATCGGCCAAAGGCTTCATGACTTCCACCCCCCCACCCCCCCAGTTTTTCATTTGGGGAAGCCTGGTGGTATAGGACTCCGTTTCCTTGGTTTCACTTTTTGGTTCGACCGACTAGGGGAAAAGTTGAGTCTGCCCCAGAAGCACAGGGCCTTTCCAGACTACCCTCCTCCCAACCCCCTCCCCAGTTTTCTTTTCCTTTTTAAAAAAAATTATTGAAGCTTATATACATAATCTTACATTAAATCACTGTACAATCATTTTACCCCCCTCCCCCATTCCCTCCTTATAGTATCTTCATATTTTTAACCATGTGCACAGATTCTTCGTTCGTATTTGGATATTTGGATTGGCTTCCCCCCTTTCCGCCCATTCCTTATATCCCACCCATTTATTTCTAATCTTTTGACATTTCTCCTCCCATGTCTCTTCAGTAATTATCTGTGCAAATATATCTGATTGTACGCATTCAAAGACATAATTATTCCAACTTTCCATTGTCCATTTGTGCCTATCCCTCCATCCCAACCCAGTTTTCTTTTCCTGAAAGTTATTCTAGCCCAGTTGTAGTTTTAGTGCTTCAAAGTCCTATGTACTTGGGGGGGGTGGGGAAATTATTAATTAATTAATTCAAACATTAATTAACTGCCTTTCTTCCTTACGGAGCGGCAAGTGGCATGCAGTGTTGATAGAATAGTGTCGATGTGTGCATGTTAAGTGCCGTGAATTCACTTCCGACCTATGGCGGCCGTATGAATTATTGACCTCCAAAACGTCCTATCATGAATAGCCTTGCTTAGGTCTTGCAGACTGGGGGGCGGGGCTTCCTCGATGCAGTCAATCCATCTCACGTTGGGTCTCCCTCTTTTCCCGCCGCCTTCAACTTTCCCTAGCATTGTCGTCTTTTCCAGTGTCTTCTCACAATGTGACCAAAGTACAATAGCCTCAGTTTAGTCATTTTAGCTTCTAGAGAGAGTTCCGGCTTGATTTGTCCTAGAACCCTCTGATTTGTCTTTTTGGCAGTCCACGTATCTGTAAAGCTCTCCTCCAGCACCACATAGGGTACATAAAAATACATAGAACCAGAATTTAAATCACAATTTAGGACTGCTTTAATCAGTTGCAGAGCCAGTTTGGTGTAGTGGTTAAGAGCGGTGGACTCTAATCTGCTGGGTTTGATTCCCCATTCCTCCACATGTAACCAGCTGGGTGACCATGGGTCAGTCACAAGTTCTTTCAGAGCTGTTCTCTCACGAGCAGTTCTTGAAAGAGAACGCAATGAGAAATTGCTCACCCTGTACGCACAGGGTTGCAGAAAACGAATTGCCATACCTCCTCCTCTCCCTTGTCCTTTAAAAAAAACCATTTACTCTCCATCCTATCTGCCCATCTGTCCGTCTCTCACCCGTTCGGTTTAAGGCAGTCGTCATTGAATTTGTGCTGAAATAGGATAGGTAGAGAAGCCGTAGGTGCTCCTGCCAGTGGATGGAGGAAAGCTGAACCACGGAGTCAGGGATCTTGGTGTAGTGGTTAAAAGTGGTGAACTTTAATCTGGAGAACCAAGTTTGATTCCCCACTTCTCCACATGCAGCCGGCTGGGTGACCTTGGGTCAGTCACAGTTCTCTCAGAACTCTCTCAGCTCCACCTACCTCGCAAGGTGTCTGTTGTGGGGAGAGGAAGGGAAGGCAATTGTAAGCTGCTCTGAGACTCCTTCGGGTAGTGAAGAGTGGGCTATAATAACGAACTCTTCTTCTTCTTCTCAATGCTCATCCCCGTTTTCCCTGCTTTTCTCTCTTTCTCTCTCTTAGAAATAAGAATGTCTAAGCCCCTGGAGCTGGAGAAGGCGCGACTGGACCTGCAAGAGGAGCACACAGGTAGCAATACCTGCCGGGGAGGGAATGAAGACTTAGTTATCACTTACAGGTTAAACAGGGGTCCCCAACCTGAACAGGGGTCCCGAACCTGGGACAGGGGTCCCCAATCTTTCTGAGCCTACGGTCACATTTGGAATTTTGACACGGCACGGTGGGCGCAACAACAAAATGGCTGTCGCAGGAGGTGGAGCCAGCCACAGAACGATTGCCACAGCTTAATTTCAGCCACACAAGTGGAGACCCTTGTGCTGCGGGGGCAGCTGCTGCCGAAGCAACATTTTTTTAAAAATTGCACAGCCAATCAAATCTCCAGTAGCCAATCAGAAGCCTTGGTGGATGTCGTGGGCGGCGGCTAGCGAGGCTCTGCAATGGCTGCCACCACTCTGGTATGGCCCTCCTCGGGAGGGCCCAGAGTACCCACCCTACCCCTTTATACACTCCTTTTCCAGTAGGTTTCCCTCGATACGTGACCGAATGAGGTGTGAGGAGGACCCAGGCAGAGTAACAAACTAGTGTTATCAAAGAGGCTTAACAACAACTGTGGTTACCCACATACGCCTGCTAGTCAGCTCCGATCGTCAGACCAGGGGGGTTATTAGTCGTTACTCTGCTCTGATCCGCGAGAACTGTTTCAGCTCGGGACTGGGCCTTCTCGGCGGCTGCTCCTGAACAGGCTTCCCAAGGATGTGAGGAAGGCTGTATCCTTGCCAGGGGTCATTTCGTAGAAAAAGAGATGCAGGAGCTCATTAGCATAACTCATTAGCATAATGACATGATCGAGGTTTATAAGATTATGCATGGGAAAGAGCAGGTAAAGAAAGAGGTACTTTTCTCCCTTTCTCACAATACAAGAACTCGTGGGCACTCCATGAAATTGCTGAGCGGTCGGGTTAGAACGGATAAAAGGAAGTACTTCTTCACCCAAGGAGTGATTAACACTTGGAATTCACTGCCACAGGAAGTGGTGGGTGCTACAAGCATGGACGGCTTCAAAAGGGAATTAGATAAGCATATGGAGCAGAGGTCCATCAGTGGCTATTAGCCACAAGGTATAGCTAGGGGCTCTGGGGCAAGTGATGCTCTGTCTTCTTGTTGCTTGGGGGGGTCAACAGTGGGAGGGCTTCTAATGTCCTGGCCCCACTGCTGGACCTCCTGATGGCACTGGTATTTCTGGCCACTGTGTGACACAGAGTGTTGGACTGGATGGGCCTTTGGCCTGATCCAACATTGGCGTCTCTTATGTTCTTATGTGCATGCTGCCTTCTTCTGGCAATATTCCATCCAAAGAAATAGACTTTGTTGGTCTTAAAGGTGCCACTGGATTCATACTTTGTTTTGTTAACCACAGTTAGTCTTAAATACGGTTCTGCATTCTGTACAAACATGGACATCGTAGCTTACTCCTGGCTAGGGACATATGAACACCTGCCAGTTTGGCTCATGCTCTGTTCACTGATCACAAGCAGGGACGATTTTTCGAGGACTGGTTCAGTAAGTCATCAATCTGTTTGCCGGTATTCAACATGTTGCTTCACTGTATTTATTCCTAGCCATGCATTGCGACTGAGGGGTGACATGATTGAGGTTTATAAGATTATGCATGGGAAAGAGCAGGTAGAGAAAGAGGTACTTTTCTCCCTTTCTCACAATACAAGAACTCGTGGGCACTCCATGAAACTGCAGAGCGTTCGGGTTAGAACGGATAAAAGGAAGTACTTCTTCACCCAAAGAGTGATTAACACATGGAATTCACTGCCACAGGAAGTGGTGGGTGCTACAAGCATGGACGGCTTCAAAAGGGAATTAGATAAGCATATGGAGCAGAGGTCCATCAGTGGCTATTAGCCACAAGGTATAGCTAGGGGCTCTGGGGCAAGTGATGCTCTGTCTTCTTGGTGCTTGGGGGGGGGGGTCAACAGTGGGAGGGCTTCTAATGTCCTGGCCCCACTGCTGGACCTCGCTCCTGCAGGAAATGACCCCTGATCCTTGCAAAGATTCTGGAGGCTCTGTAAAATGGAAATATTCTTGGTGTGCGGTTGATGGCCAGTTTGGTGTAGTGGTTAGGAGCGCAGACTCTAATCTGGGAGAACCGGGTCTGGTGCCCCAATCTCCACATGCAGCTGCTGGTGTGACCTTGGGTCAGTCACAAGTTCTTTCAGAGCTGTCCTCTCAGGAGCGGTTCTCGAAAGAGCTCTCTCAGCCCCAGGGTGTCTGTCGTGGGGAAGGGAAGAGAAAGGAGATTGTAAGCCACTCTGAGGCTCCTTCGGGTAGTGAAGGGCAGGGTAGAAATCCAGTCGTCTCCTCCTCCTCCTCCTCCTCCTCCTCTTCTTCTCGACTGGAGATGTTGGTCTGCTTCTTTTTATGCCTATATCTGTGAATTGGTTGACTTCATTGGTACCCTGCCTTACTTCCCAAGGGGGACCCCAAAGCCATTTACACAATTCTCGTGTCCTTTATTTTATCCTTACAACAAGCCCATAAGGTAGGTCAGGCTGAGAGTGTGTGACTGGCCGAAGGTCACCCAGCAACCTTCCATGGCGGAGTGGGGTTTCGAACCTGGATCCTCCCAGATCCAAGTCCGAAACTCTCACCACTACACCACACTGGCTCTCTGTTTTTAAATGTTAAGTTTGTTTTAGTTGGTACCAGTTGCTCAAGAGGTTAATTAGTTTTAATTGATGTAATCTTCCGAGTCCCGTTGATCAGAAGAAAAGTGGAATATACATATCAATTTAAAAAAAAAAGCAAAAGCACCCTTCACTATGACCCTTGGAGGTGAAGGATGGGGATGTGCACATGGATTTATGTTGCAAGAATCTCTCTGGAGGGGGCAGTGTATCTTCGGGTTGCTTCATGCTCCCCCCACTTCCTAGTTAACCAGGATGGGGTTTTTTGTCCCATAGAATTGGGTATAATGGGATATTTCCCACTCAATTTATCCGCCTCCCCTCCTTACACAGCCCCTGTTTCACAGTTCCTGTGATAACCTTTTTGGGTGGTCCTTTCTCCCCTTTTTAAAAAAATCAGCATGCATGCCATGCAAGCTATGGTTTGGTGTAGTGGTTAAGAGTGGCGGATATAATCATTAATGAAGTTAAGCACATAGACGCTTTGATCTAGAGAGATTTAACGGATTACCCACTTCTTAACACAATCGTGGCAGCCTGGCCCTGAATACTGAGTTGCATCGAGGACAGGCAAGCTGTGAGGGCCCTGACTGGATGGCCAAGGCTAGCACAGTCCTGTCAGATCTCAGAAGCTGGGCAGGGTCGGCCCGGATTAGTACGTGGAATGGAGGGCTCTTTTTGTAGCAGGAGCTCCTTTGCATATTAGGCCACACACCCCTGATGTAACCAATCCTCCAAGAGCTTACAGTAGCCCCAGTAAGAAGAGCTCGGTAAGCTCTTGGAGGATTGGCTACATTAGGGGTGTGTCGCCTAATATGAAAAGGAGTTCCTGCTGTACAAAGAGCCGGACGGTTATATTATAGAAAAAGAAAAAGAAATATGCAACTCAGAGGACCTGCTTAAATTTTTTTTTAACATATTTCAGCAAAAAAGAAGCCACAATATTAACAATTACAAACATACAAAGGTATAAGCACACCTCGCCAGGCACAGGGAAGTAAGAGGGAAGTAAATATCAACCGAGATACAAAACACATTGATTTCTTCCGCTAGACCTACGGTGCCATCGTAACACCGCTTGCTTTGGAGGAATCTCCACTGAGTAGACCTGATTTGGAGTGTGTTGCAAGCCATGTAAAATGGCAACCAGCAAGAGAGGATGGACTCTAAAATATGCTAATTGTGGAGAGCAGACCTTGATTTTTTAAAAATTGCATTCGATTTCAGATAACACTTTGAATTTTGCTGACATTATCAGCGCTCCCATCTTCTTCAGGCATTCTTGTTTCAAAACATCCGTCTGTGCCTTCCAATGTTTTGCCGCTTACTAAGCCCAATTAAATGTAGTGGCAGATTTCCCGAAGCTTCCTAGAAACATAATCATTAATGAAGTTAAGCACATAGACGCTTTGATCTAGAGAGATTTAACGGATTACCCACTTCTTAACACAATCGTGGCAGCCTGGCCCTGAATACTGAGTTGTATCGAGGACAGGTAAGCTGTGAGGGCCCTGACTGGATGGCCAAGGCTAGCACAGTCCTGTCAGATCTCAGAAGCTGGGCAGGGTCGGCCCGGATTAGTACGTGGAATGGAGGGCTCTTTTTGTAGCAGGAGCTCCTTTGCATATTAGGCCACACACCCCTGATGTAGCCAATCCTCCAAGATCTTACAGTAGCCCCAGTAAGAAGAGCTCTGTAAGCTCTTGGAGGATTGGCTACACTAGGGGTGTGTGGCTTAATATGCAAAGGAGCTCCTGCCACAAAAAGAGCCATTTAGTTCAGTGTTGCTATGCAGAGGCAGGCAATGGCAAACCACCTCTGTCTCTGCCCTGCCCCTCCCTACCCTGGATGGCCCAGGCTAGCACGGCTTGTTAGATCTCAGAAGCTAAGCAGGGTTGGTCCAGGTTACTACTTGGAATGGAGACCACCAAGGAAGTCGCAGAGGCAGGCAGTGGCAAGCGACCTCTGTCTGCCTCTGCGCTGAACTGGATGGCCCAGGCTAGCACAGTCTCGTTAGATCTCAGAAGCTAAGTAGGGTCGGCCCTGGTTAGTACTTGGATGGGAGACCACCAGGGAGGCCCAGGGTCGCTATGCAGAGGCAGGCAATGGCCAACCACCTCTGTCTGTTGGCAGCCAGCCTGGGGGATCCCTATGGATAAAACCCCATGCGTGGAAATGTGCAGGCCCAGGCGACAGGTGGGAATTCTCGTGCTGATTGCCACGCAGAGGACTCATGGAATGCTTTTCTGCTTTGGTTCCAGATACAGAAAGAAATGGACCTGACACAAACCACCAGGTGAGAAACGTTGGGAAGGAGGTATGAAGGGTGGGGAGGGGGAGGAAGCTGTGGGCAAGAATTGCATGCACACTTACTCCGTCTTAGGGTTTCCAGTCTTTTGGCTGGAGCTCTCCCAGAGTTACAACTGATCTCCAGACTACAGTTCCTCTGGGGAAAACATCTGCTTTGGAGGGTGGACTCCACTGAGGTCCCTTCACTTTCTAAAAACTGCCCTCCCCAGGCTCCACCCCTAAATATCCAGGAATTTCCCAACCTGGAGTTGTCAACCCTATAGACAGACCCCCCTCATGGTCCAGGTGGGTTTCCCCCTGATTTCCAGGGCTCCAACCCACCGCAGGTCAGCTGGCTGGCAGGGGAAGCTCCACCCCCAAACAGGCATGTTGCTGTTCGACATCCCTGTCATGATGACATCACCTGGAAGTGATGTCATCGTGTTGCTGACGTTGGATGACGTTCTAGGTTTTGGGCAAATTCTATGGTTTTGAAGGCAAAAAACCATAGAGTTTTGCCCAAAAACTAGAGCATCACCCCCAAAGCCAGCAACACAATGATGTCACTTCTGGGTCACTTTCGCGTGTGGCAGAAGATCCCGGGAAGGACCTGGGAGGATCTGGCAACCCTACAGACCTGCTTGGTCTGTGCTAACCTCCTTTCTCTCTCTCTCTCTTTTCCCAATTTCAGACCCAGCAGAGCAAACCTTCCCCGTTCTCCCCATCCCCAACCAGCACGGGCAGCAAGGTAAGAGCCAGCCTCCCTTGAACCCACTTGCCGCTTCTGCTCTTGCCCACAAGGGAGTGCCCCATTTCGCTTCCAGACTTGAAATGCGGCTGGTATATCCCTGTGGGGTCTCTTCTTCCTATTCCCGTAGTGTTAGAAACATCCGATCGGATGATCCTCCTGTAGCATTGTGCGCAGCCACCAGAGGGAGACAGCTCTTCCCAGCTAACTGCAGAACTGATATCGCTCCACCCTGCATCTCACTGCTCTTTTTATAGGGATGGAGTAGGATTGCCATCCTCCAGGTGGGGCCCAGAGTTCTCCCAGAGTTATAATGAGTCTCCAGAGATCAGTTCCCCTGGAGAGAAATGACTGCTTTGAAGGGTAGACTCTATGGTATTATAACCCACTGAGATCCTTCCCCTCCCTGACCCTCCTCCTCCCCAGGCTCCACCCCCAAATCTCCACAGATTTTCCGACCCAGAGTTGGCAATTGTACTGATGTAGCTTCCCCAGGAAGCACAGGCTGGGGTGCAGCAGAGCAGGTCACAGGCAAGGTTGCAGAGAGTAACCAAAGTCCAGGTGAAAAGTCAGGGGTTCCAGAGAGTAGGGTTACCAAAGTCCAGTCTAGGGTCAAGGTGTTCTAGTCAGCAAGTCCAAGGTCAGGGGTTCCAGAAAAACCAGTTGTCATGTCCAGTAGCAGCAAGGTTGGTAGCACAGTATACTTGTTGCCTCCACAAACTGCTGCTTCTCCCAGCTGAATCTATAGCCAAGTCTTAACAAGCTAAACTCCCAGCAAATTCCTTGGCAGTCATCCTAAAACTACTCATTTGTCTCTTCAGTTGACAGCTGACGACAGGCCATGACTCTCACACTTCTTCTCCTTTCTTGCAACTCTAAGTGTCTCTGACAGCATCAGTGGCTGCAAGGGTGTGGGTGAGCTGGGTGGGCTGGGAGTGGCTTCTGAAGACTTGTTTACTGCTTCAGAGCTACAAGGGGTTGGCTCGGTTTCAGCTGTAGGCTGTGAGTCCTGATCAGCCGGTAACCTGATCTCTTGTTGTTCTCCTGGCTCAGAGCCAGCTGCAGCCGGCTGCTCAGTTACTGGCTGAGGGTTAGCAGGTAGCTCTTTATCTGAGAAATCTGAGTCATCACTCAGCACAGACTGCAGCAACCTCAGATGGGGGTAGCCCTGAGATATCCCTGTGCTCTGGCTTGGTCCTAACTTCCTAGTCCCTATTGTTCCCCTGAGAAATCTATCCCCTGAGATACTAGTCTTGTGGAGTACCAGTAAAACACAATAAAGTGCAGTATAATGCTTTCCCAAAAGCTGGGGGAGAGGGGAAATTATCAACCTGCAGTATTCACCATGTTCAACAGGGGGAGCCAGTTCCCCACCGATGCTTGTAGCACCCATGACGTCCCGCCAGGCTGAACATCCTCCCACCATCCTGCCCTGTTCTAGTTGGGAGCGTCTTCATGGCCCCAGATTTCCCAGGTGTGACCCTTGCGGGGGATAAGCAGCAGTGTTCTCTAACGCCCTCTACAGCAACCTACTGGGAGTTAAATGCCTCAGGTTGTAGCTCAGGGGAAGAGCATTTGCTTGGCATGCAGAAGGTCCTAGGTTCAGTCCCCAGCATCTCCAGTTAAAATGGACCAAGCTGGAGTTGATGTGAAAAACCTCAACCTGAGGCCCTGGAGAGCTGCTGCCAGCCTGAGCGGGCAATACTGACCTTGATGCAACGGCGCTCTGATTCGGTATAAGGCAGCTCCACATCTTCATCTGCCTGTCCTCATTTCCAGCCGGCTAGGGGTGGGGGGGAGAGGAGTCAGATTACAAAGACTGTAATATCAATGAGGAAACATTATTTTGATTTTTGCAAGGCCTCTAGTGCTTGGGGGCGTGGGGAGAGGGGGCTTTATGTCACATGATTCTCCCAGTACCGTAGGTGGTGGGACCATACACAAATAATTAGCAGTGGTAGCTTAAGTCTCTCAATGTATGCATCATCCGCATACACCAGAGGGAGTCCTGCATCAGCTCCAGCCCACCACAAAAATCTGTTGCAAAATTGCCGGGAGGTGGGGGGGACCAATCTGGTTTTTTGGAGAATCACCCTGGAGATTTATAGAAGCCAGCGGCCTGCCCACCTCCTCCCCTCCTCCACGCGCACTCCACGTTCTGAGTACTTTTCAGCATTCTTGATCAATGCATTCATGACACCCTTCTAAAAAAAACCCCATCTCTAAGGAAAAAACCTGCAGAGTTACAAAGCCTCAGGATGGCTTTGGATTCATTCTGCTTCTACTCTAGCCTTCCTTAGGGTACTCAGGCCCAGGGGTCATTTCGTAGAAAAAGAGGTGCAGGAGCTCATTAGCATAACTCATTAGCATGACTTATTAGCATCACTGGAAGCGTGTCAGAAGGCAACACCCACCGCTCAGGCTCCACTGGACTCTTTTGGATTGCTAGCTATTGGGGGGGGGGGAATGTGCAGATCTGCCCTTGCATAGGAGGGAGAGCTTGTACCTGAATAAAACTTGGTCTTAAAGGTGCAACTGGACTGTTTTGGACCGGGGGGGCTCTGCAACTTACCAGGCTGCTTCTTGCTCTGACTGAGGGCTGCTGGTAGCAGGGGGTGGGGCTTGTTGCGTGTTCCCGCCCCCCGGGCTCTTTACTGCCGGAGCACCGCTCCTGTGCGCTCCTGCAGGAAATGACCCCTGCTCAGGCCTAAACAGCAGCAGCAACCTCCGCCCTTTGCCGTGCCTATTGAAAGAGCTGCCACAGAGCTCTCTGGCAAGGGGTCTAAGGCTGCATCCCACAGGCAGTTATTTGCTGGAGACTTGAAGGTCATGAGATAAAGGCGCCATAGCTGGGGTCGCCAACCTCCAGGTGGTGGCTGAAGGTCTCCTAGGATTATAGCTGATCTCCAGGCGACAAGAGATCAGTTCACCTGGAGGAAACGGCCACTTCGGAAGGTGAACTCTATGGCATTCTACCCCATCGAAGTCCCTCCCCTCCCCGAACCCCGCCTTCCTCTGGCTCCACCCCCCAAATCTCCATGTATTTCCCAACCCAGATCTGGCAACCCTATAGCCAATTGATCAAGGGACAACCCGGAAGTTACTCCTCCCGCCACACAGCCAGGGATCTTTGGGGTCCGCCACTTGGACTGATGGAGGCACCCAGAGTTCAGAGCATTTGGAATGTTTTATAGGGTTTTAGGATTATTTAAACAACTTACTTGTGTGTTTTTATTCTTTTATCTAAGCCACCCTGAGTTGGCTTCGGCTGGGAGGGGGAGATATAAATCTGATAAATAAATAAAATAAAATAAAATCTGCACTTTTTTGCACACTCAGGGCCCCAGATTTAATATCTGGCATTTCCTGTTCAAACGACCTCAGGCAGCTGGTGTGGGACAGACCCTTCTGTGCCTAGCAGAAGACCCGTAGCTACGGTGGGGCTTTTTGGGGCTCTACCCCCTTTCTTAAAGCCCCATCAGAATTTCCCCTGTAAATGCTTTTGTCAATCATTTCAAAACATTTTTTAAAAGGTGTGTGCTCCTTTAAGCAGAGTGGAGGTGCTGTAGTTGACTAATTCCCGGACTTAGCAAGGGGGGTTGGAGTAGGTGACCTTTAGGATCCCTTCTAACGCTGTGTCAAGAAACTGGTCTCCTTTAAGAGGGTTTTTTCTGCCTAAGTGTTAGCTTTCTTGCCTATAGACGTCATGACCCCCACCTGCCAGCTTGTGATCAGAATTGTTGCTTCGGCTGGCAGAAGTGATTAACTTGCGGCAGCTGAGAACTGTCATCCAGGGCGGTCGACAGCTTGCATTTCAGAGCTCTATCCTGGCTAACAGGTTCATTTTGGCTAAATGGCTTTTATTTCTGCACCGAGAACTCCAGCCCCACCAGAAAAAAATTTGCCCCGCAAGCCACAAAATCCTGGCTATGGGCAGGCCCATCGCTACAGTGGAGCATTTCGGGGCTAGGCTCCCTGACTTCCTGGCAAGGGCCCCTGACTTCCCATCTAGCCCAGGGTGTCATGGTCTTCTCCCCCAGATTAAATTGACTAGCCAGTGCCCCCTAAGAAATTTAAATGCCCCCTGACTTAAAAAATCCTGGCTACGGGCCTGGCTATGGGCCTGCCTTGGAGAGCGCCAGATGCAGGTCTGGCCTTATCTATTACACTGCCGCTCTGTCAGCATCCCTGCAATGGGTGCTGCCCTCTCGGCTGAACTTTGCTTCGGCTGTGGGGCTGGCCCCGGAGAACTGCCTTCCCCTCCAGTGTGGCGCGCTTTACACACATGAAAGAGAGAGGCCGGGTGGCGGGTAGGCGGGGCAGGACTGTGGGCCGCTTCCCGCTTTTGTTATCAGTGCGATAGAAACTCTTGAATCAAGGCCGGCCCTGGGGGGGGGGAATTCCCAGCGCCCCGGGCTCTGCAGCAAAACAGGAAGCCGCCCGGGCGATGCGCTGGAGAGATATACCACGATAGGTGGTCGGTGGGCGGGATCTCAGCGCCTCGCCGAGCACCCTGTCCTTCCGAAGCAGCTCACATCAGCAGCAGCCTGAGCCTGTAAAATGTGCTTGCGGGGCACAATCGATGCCGGTTGCAGAAACCAATCGGCCCATGCACGGAATTTTTTCCCATTTCCCCCCCCCCATCCCGCACAAAGTGCAGGTGAGTGACCTGCCCTGTAGCATGGCTGTGTCCCAGCTCCGCTGAGCCACCATCCTCTTTTTGCATCTGTCGTGTCAGGCCGTGAATTTCTTACGGCCGCCCTTGAAGCTTGGTACTTCTGGCCCAGACCAGCTCGGCCTGTGAAAACCTTGCGACTTCCTCTTTTTAGTGTTTCCCCTCCGGGCAGGTGGCTGAGGCCGAGGTGGCTTCCTTTAGGCGAGGGATGGGGGGGAGGCTGCGGGTGGGAGAGGAAAGCCGTGACCTTTGTTCCTAAAAATAACCCAGCCCGGGTCCTGGGAAAGAGAACGGCGGGCCACATCCGTCACACCGAGTCCATCAGAAAGGAACCGGAGTGATTCTCTCTTTCCCCTTCTTGCTTTCCCCTGTCCAGATCAAAGCTGAAGACCCCACAGAAATGCCTCCGGCACCGGCCCCCCCAGCCCAGCAGCCGCATCTACCCCAAGCCCAGCTTATGTTAGCTGGCAGCCAGCTGGCGGGGGTAAGTGGATGGACCCCAGCGGTATTCCTGCTCGGCAGAAGCGGTTCCAGAATTGTGGCATGGAAGCCAGTACAGTGGGGGAGTGACCTGATTCTGGGACGGAGAGCCCTGAAGCTGCTTTGACCTCAAGGGGTGAATCGGAGCCCAGCAGAGAGGGGGAAAAGACAACCCCCCCCCCCAATTTAGGTTTGCCAACCTCCAGGGAATCACAACTGCTCTTCAGACGACAGGCATCAGTTCCCCTGGAGGAAATGGCTGCTTTGGAGGGTGGTCCCTGTGGCGCCACATCCCTGCTGAGTTCCCTTTCCTCCACAAACCCTGTCCTCCCCAGGCTCCACCCCCAAATCTCCAGGAACTTCCAGCTTGGAGTCGGCAACCGTAACGGTTGGTGAGAGATCACGGACCCGTGATTCACCTTTGCTTAAGCAAAGCGGGTGGGGCTATGGCCCAGTGGTGGTGGACGACTTGCTCGGCCTGCGGAAAGTCCCAGGTTCAGTCTTCGGCATCTCCAGCTAAAAGGACCAGGTGGCAGGTGATGTGAAAGACCTCCGCCTGAGACCCTGGAGAGCCATGAAGTGGGGCTGTAGTTCAGTGGCAGAGCCTCTGCTTGGTATGCAGAAGGTCCCAGGTTCAATCCCCACCATCTCCAGTTAAAAGGATCAGGCAGCAGGTGATGGGAAAGACCTCCGCCTGAGACCCTGGAGAGTCATGAAGTGGGGCTGTAGCTCAATGGTAGGGAGTCTGCTTGGCGTGCAGAAGGTCCCAGGTTCGATCCCCGGCATCTCCAGTTAAAATGACCAGGCAGGAGGTGATGTGAAAGACCTCCGCCTGAGACCCTGGCAAGCCGCTGCCAGTTGGAATAGATGATACTGACCATGATAGATCAGAGGTCTGATTCAGTAGAAGGCAGCTTCATGTGTTCATTGGTAAGGGAGGGCCTGTGGCTCAGTGATAGAGCATCTGTCTTGCATGCAGAAGATCCCAGGTTCAAGCCCTGGCATCTCCAGATTAAAGGACCAGGCAGTAGGTGATGGTGTAAGACCTTTACCTGAGTGGCTAGGCAAACACCCCTCAAAGGGGTTCCATAGATGGGTTGGACCTTGGGTGAGAAGGAGCCAGGGAGGGGTACCTTTTCTAAGATGCTGGGGCTCAGCTATAGACCTGGAAGGAGAAAGGAGAGGTATTAGGCAATCCTCTGAGGTCCATGGAGTGGCGGCTGAAATTAAAGTTCGAAGCCTGCACTTCTGGAAAGAACCGGAAGTTGGTAAGAACTGGAAGTTGCCATTGGCCATGATTCTCAGCGGATGTAAAGCAGAATTGCTTTTGGACTCGGCTTCTGTTTGGTACATTTTGCACTGGACGTTAGAGCTGGAATCTAGTTCTGTTTTAGGCTGGAAATGCCGGCACCAGTGTTCCCTCTAAGCTGAGTTAGTGTGAGCTAGCGCACTGTTTTATAGCCTCCGGCTCACACATTTCTGTCTTTGCTCAGAAAGGAGGGCTCCAGAGCAAACTAATTCATGCAGTAGCCAAATCGCTCACTCACAACTTTGATGCCAATAGCTCACAAACTAGACTTCACAGCTATGGACTGTGGCGATGTGCAACTCCGATCTTTTTCTGAGGTCAAACATCTTTGCGGGGAGGGGGCTGCAGGTCTGGGGGGGTCCTTCCCTACTGACCTGGTCAGCAGCTGATACTGTGATTGGTGTTTCGAATGGGTCTTAATTCCTGCCCCTCCCTGCCCAAGTAGAACATTGCCTACACTTGTGTCAGGAGCAAAGGGCCTAGAAAGGGGTGCTCCTCGGAGGGTCCCCATCCGTGCCTGTCAGGAACGGGAGAAACGTAGGGTTGCCAGCTCCATTCCCGCCTTATGTACCTTTTCCAGCAGAGCGACAAGGAGAAATTCAACATACCAAACTCCTCCCTTTCCTGTCTGGCACCTCCACAGTGTGAAGTTGGGCTGTCAAGCTCCAAGTAGGGGGAAGTGGAATTCTTCCTGGAATTCCAGCCAGTCTCCAGACTGTAGAGATCAGTTCCCCTGGAGAAAATGGCGGCTTCAGAGGGTGGACTCTTCCGCACCACACCCTCCCCTCTCCGAACTCTTCCCCTACCAGGCTCCACCCCCAAATCCCCCAACCCAACCTCCAGGTGGGCAGCCAATACAAACAACCATGACAGAGTTACAAAGAGCTTATTTTATGTAAATTTCAATGCAATTCACTTATGTTTCTAACATTAATAGATACCAAAGAATTTTACAGTGTCCATAATTCCTCTATGATGAATATAACGCTTAGGTCAAATACCAGTCCATATAGTCACTCTGGACGTCTAATTGTCAACTTTTTCGTCCGTTCAAAGTTGACGAAAAGAAACAAAATTCTTTGGTATCTATTAATGTTAAAAATCTTTGTTGGGTTTAAGTAAAAAGGTAAAGGTTCCCTTGCTCGAAAGCCAGTCAAGTCCGACTCTAGGGTTGCGGTGCTCATCTCCCTTTCAAAGCCGTAGAGCCAGCGCTGTCCGAAGACGTTTCCGTGGTCATGTGGCCGGCATGACTAAACACCAAGGCGCACGGAACACTGTTACCTTCCCACCGGAGTGGTACCTATTTATCTACTTGCAATTTCTTGCTTTTGAACTGCTAGGTTGGCAGGAGCTGGAACTAGAGACGGGAGCTCACTCCGTCATGCGGCACACTCGGGTCTTGAACTGCTGATCTACCGACCTTCCACAGCCTGCAGTTCAGCGTCTTAACCACTTGAGCCACCGCAGCTCCTGGGTTTAAGTAGTATAAGTGAATTGGAAGGAAAAATCATAAAACTGCGACTGACTTATTTCAGCCATGTCATGCGGAAGAACGCACTAGAAAAAACAGTTATGCTTGGATTGGTTAGCAGCAAAAGGAAACCATGAACGCGGTGGCTAGACACCATAAAAGTCGATACCAGCCTGAGCATGGAACGACTCAAAGAAAACAGTACAGGATTGGAAAACGCGGAGAGAGCTGGCCCATAGAATCGCCAAGAGTCTAAACACGACTGAATGGCTAACAACAACAATAATATAAGTGAATTGCATAGAAATTTACTTAAAATAAGTTCTTAGTAACTATATCATGGTTGTTTGTATTGGTTGAAGGGCTTTGAAGGGCAGACTCTATGGCGTTATACCATGCTGGGCTCCCTCACTTCTCCCAAACTCGCTGTCCCCAGGCTCTACCTGTACAATCTCCAGGGATTTCCCAGCCCGGTGCTGGCAGCCCTAACGTGAAGGCCTCTTTCAATGTGGTGAACATGTCCTTGTTGTGTGTGAATTACAAGCCCAGGAACCTCTGTGAGGAAAGGAGTTGGCAACCCAGAGGAATCGGCTGCTTGTCTTGTCTGCTTTTGAGTACTCCAGTGCCTCTGCTGGCGGGGAGGGGGAATGGCGCCACTAACCCGCTGCACCCTCGGGCTCTTCCTGACTTAACGCCTCTCTCCTTCCCTCTTCTTCCTTCCCTTTCTTTCTCACCTGCGTCCCTCCTTCGGCTTGGTCGCCTCCCCCCCACCCCGGCTCACCCTGCTGCCCTCGCCGTGTCCCTTCCCTGCCTTCTCTGCCCCACCCCCCCACCCCGCAGCTCACGGCGCTGATGCCTGCCCAACAGCAACTGCTTCTCCAGCAAGCCCAAGCGCAGCTCCTGGCGGCCGCCGTGCAGCAGTCCAACGCTGCCGCCGCCGCTGCCTCCTCCCAGCAGTCTGGGACTGAGCTATCAGCGCCGCAGAACCAGCCTCAGACGCCGCAGCTTGCTCTGTCGCAACCAATCCAGCTCACTGCACAGGTAAGGGCTTGCGCACCTGAGACCCTCTGGGCCAGAGGAGGAATGGGTCCTGCTCACCTGAGATTATGCACAGTTGCCACATAGACACATCCGGCCCTTGTGCTTGCTCGTCAGGCACAGGACGAGAGGTTTAACAGTCTACGGAGAGACTTCTGTTTGCGAGCACAGCCTGGGCCACGGGGCAGGAATCAGCCAGCTTTCAAAGAGCCAAACGACATCCCGATTCAGAGCCAGAGGGGAACAGGGAGCCGGTATAAGAAAGCCCGTTTGCAAATGGTATCACTGAACATGAAGATTGTCTCAGAGGGTTGCCGTGTTGGTCTGCAGGAGAACAGCTGGAGAGCCAGTGTGGTGTAGCAGTTAGAGTGTAGGTCCAATACAGGCCCGTAGCCAGGATTTTGTGGCTTGTGGGGCAAATTTTGTTCTGGGGGGGCTGGAGTTCTCGGTGCAGAAAGAAAAGCCATTGAGCCAATAGGAAGCTGTTCCCAGGACAGAGCTCTAAATTGCAAGCTGTCAACCACTTTAGATGACAGTTCTCAGCTGCTGCAAGTTAATCACTTCTGCCAGCCTAAGCAACAATTCTGATCACAAGTAGGCAGGTGTGGGTGATGATGTCTATAGGCAAGACAGCTAACAGTTCCAGCCGAAGCAACAATTCTGATCACAAGCTGGCAGGTGGGGGTCGTGACGTCTATAGGCAAGAAAGCTAACACTTAGGCAGAAAAAACCCTCTTAAAGGAGACCAGTTTCTTGACACAGAGTTAGAAGGTATCCTAGAGGTCACCTACTCCAACCCCCTTGCTCAGTGCGGGAATCAGTCAACTATAGCACCCCACTCTGCTTAAAGGAGCATATAAATGAATCAAAAAATAAAAAGTGAAATTTGTTCGAGTCCAGTAGCATCTAGTGACCAACAAGATTTTCAGGGTATCAGCTGTCAAAGGTCAACACTCCCTTTGTCAAATGCAAGGATTCTTGTATCTGATGAAGGGAGCTTTGACATACACACACAATACTCACACAAAAAAAACCCCGGTTGCCAGGACCCTCTTGGCAACTGGTGGGGGGCGCCGCCTAGGCCGGCATTGCAGCAATATGGCCATATCACATCTGGTGTGCCCCAAAAGTGATGTCATCCCACCGCTGGCAATGTGAGGACACTAGTATTTGGGCAAAAACTCTATGGTAGAAACCTTTTTTGCCATAGAGTTTTTGCCCAAATGCCAGAGCGTTCCGTGATGATGCCACTTCCCGTGCACAGCAGAAGTGATGTCATGTCGTCGGCAATGTCACTGCAACGCTGGCCTCCCTCTGCTGCTGGCACGTCCCCCCACTGGCTGGCTGGTCAGCAGCTGGGGGCAGCGACAGGGTCTCGGCAGCCCTACATCAAAATCTTTGCCTGCTATTTCCTTTGTCTGTTGCTTATTCTAGCACCCCGCCTACCCCTCCAATATACCTTAACCTAAAGATTTCATTTCCTTTTCTAAAGAGCCAGATTCCGGCTCTAGAGCTGCAGGGCGCAGACAACTACTGTAGGCCTTACGTAGAGTACAGATTTAAACCGTCCCAAGAAGCATGCTTGGAGGGAAGGCGGCGTGGCGTAGCCCGATCTCATCAGATCGCGAAAGCTAAGCAGGGTCGGTATTTGGATGGGAGACAGCCAAGGAAGACTCTGCAGAGGAAGGCGACACGGCAATCCACCTCTGCCTCTCACCTGCCTTGAAAGCCCCTCACTGGTGTCGCCCTGAGTCGGTTGTTGCTACTTGACGGCACGCACCTCATAAGCATGCATCTTCCCCCAGGGAATCCTGGGAACTGTAGTTTTGGAGAGGGGCGAGAGGGTGCTTCTTTGTGCTCTCCCCAAATGACAATTCCTAGGACTTTCCCATGTGTGTGTGGGAACTCCGTGATGGTTCGGCTGATGTGAAATGACTCTGAAATGTCCAGTAGGATGCCCTCCCAGTGCAGCTGCCAAAATATCTTTTATCAATTGACAGTCCCAAAACCACGAAGACCTTTTACTTTGGCAAGAATGAATGTTTTGGCAGTTTTGGAGGGCAGATATAATAGAGTATCATACTCTAATAGAACATGCAGATGCTCATATGATAAAATCAAAACCATCCAACATATGATCATGGAGTGCCCTATATTCAACGAGTTGAGGGCTAATGCTTTCGAACTATGGTGCTGGAGAAGACTCTTGAGAGTCCCTTGGACTGCAAGGAGATCAAATCAGTCAATCCTAAAAGAAATCAACCCTGACTGTTCCCTGGAAGGGCAGATCCTGAAGCTGAACTCAAATATTCTGGCCACCAAATGAGAAGGGAGCACTCGCTGGAGAAGACCCTGATGCTGGGCAGGGCCGGCCTGAGGTTTTTTTGCACCCTAGGTGGGGCTACCTTCTGGCGCCCCCTGCACACCCAATTATGGGGTTGCCAACCTCCAGGAAGAGCCTGGAGAGAAGGAAGTCCTACTTTTCTCCCCCTTTAGGCAAGCGAGGAGGAGGTGGCGAGGTTTCCAGGCACCCAAACCAAAACACCCCACATTTGGATTTACAAAAGCCGACCCCAGGTGGAGGGGGAAGGCGAGGTGGCCTTGCGCTCCCCTTTTGTGCCCCCCATGCCACGTGGCTGGGAGCTGCAATAGCACACGGGCTTTTGCCAGGGGGGAGGCACAGTTCGGCACCCCATCCAGGGCCCGGCGCTCTAGGCGAATGCCTAGTTCGCCTAGTGGGTGAGCCGGCCCTGATGCTGGGAAAGACTGAAGGTCAAAGAAGAAGGGGACGGCAAAGGCTGAGATGGTTAGACAGTGTCACCGATGCAACGAACATGAAACTGAGCAAACTCCGGAGCACAACGGAAGACAGGAGGGCCTGGCGTGATGTGGTCCGTGGGGTCGCGATGAGTCGGACTCGACTGGGCGACTGAACAACAACAACAAAATCACCCCTTCACTGAAAGATGTGGAATTGCTAAATGCGCACGCCCGGGTGTCATGGCTGCTATTGGACACAAATGATCATGTCACCCTCTGAGTGGCAACATTCATAGGCGCCATAATCAAATGTAAGAGAAATAATACCGAGCAGGGTCTTTTTAAATATTATTTTGGTTCTGGTTTCTGCTGAAGGTGACCGCCGTGTGAGCAGTACTAGATAGATAGCGATAGATGTCCATTATGACTCTGCCCAGCCCACCTTCTCCTTTCCTTCCTTTCCCAGGACATTCAGCAACTGCTCCAGCTCCAGCAGCTGGTCCTTGTTCCAGGGCATCACTTGCAGTCGCCTGCCCAGTTCCTGCTACCACAGGCCCAGCAGGGACAGCAGGGTAAGGAGGAGAGGGGTGTGTGTGTCCCTACGGGTGTTTGGGAGACACCCCCCCCCCTTGGCGTCAAAATGCTGATTTCGCTTAGAGGGTTCGACAAATCGATCGAGCTGCCGAGGGGGACTTTGCGGGGCAAGCCGGTATTCGGCCTCTTCCGACTGGCGCTGAGCCGTTCTCTTCCTTTGTCTCGGCAGGGCTGCTCTCGACACCAAATCTCTTTCAGCTACCTCAGCAAAACCCAGGGAGCCTCCTGCCGAACCAGCCTCGAGCAGGGCTCCCAGCACAGGTGAGTGTGAGAGAGGAGCGGGGCTTCGGGGAGGGGGGGGGTGGTTTGCCAACTCCAGTTTGGTGCGGTGGTTAGGAGCGCGGGCTCTCATCTGGGAGAACCGGGTTTGATTCCCCACTCCTCCACTTGCAGCTGCTGGTGTGACCTCGGGTCAGTCGCAAGTTCTCTCAGAGCTGTTCTCTCAAGGGCAGTCCTCGAGAGAGTTCTCTCAGCCCCGCCTACCTCACAGGGTGTCTTGTGGGGAGAGGAAGGGAAGGAGATTGTAAGCCGCTCTGAGACTCTGAGTAAAGGGCCAGGTATAAATCCAATCTCTTCTTCTTCTTCTGGTTGGGAAGTTCCTGGAGATTTCGGGGTGAAGCCTCGGGAGGGACCTCAGCAGGGTATACCGCCATAGAGTCCATCCTCCAAAAGCTGATATTTCCTCCGGGGCAACTGATCTCTGTTGTCTGGAGATAAGTTGTAATTCCGAGAGATCTCCAGGTCACTGCTGGAGGTTGACAACCAGGAGTCATTTCCTGCAGGAGCGCACAGGAGCGGAGCTCCAGCAGTAAAGAGCACAGGGGCGGGCACATGCAACAAGCCCCACCCCCTGCTCCCAGCATCCCTCAGTCAGAGCAAGAAGCAGCCAGGTAAATTGCAGAGCCCCCCCCGGGTGTTGCCTTCTGACACACTTCTGGTGATGGCAGGGTGTGTGGCATATGCTAATGAGTTATGCTAATGAGTTATGCTAATGAGCTCCTGCACCTCTTTTTCTACAAAATGACCCCTGTTGACAACCAAGGCTCCCTCTAAGCTGTGGAGTCCTGTGAGCAAAAATTCTACTTTGTGAGCTGCTGGCATTAAAGTTGTGAGCAGGTGATTTGGCTACTGCATAAATTAGTTTGTTCTGGAGCCACCCATCCTGAGCTAAGACAAAAATGTGTGAGCTGGAGGCCAAAAAACTGTGAGCTAGCTCACACTAACTCAGCTTAGAGGGAACACTGTTGACAACCCTACTCAGAGGTATAGAGAGGAAGGGGAAAAAATCCTCTTGCGAGTCCTGTCTTCTAACCTCGTCCTGCCTCCTAGAATACTGCCTCGGGCCAGTGCCTCAGTAAAACCAATACTAAAATGGCAAATTTAAAGTACATAAGACGGTAATTAAACCACAGGGCAGGAGGGAAGGATCACTGAATGGATGCCAAACAAAACAAAAGCCTTCACCCACTGACAGTGACAGAAGGAGACAGGCGAATTTCCCCGGGGGAGAGAGTTCCAGAGTTCTGGTGCCACTGCCGAGAAGGCCCCTCTCCTCGGTTGCCACCTGCCTAATCCAAGAAGGTGGGGACACCCAAAGCAGTGCCTCGGAAGATGACCGTAGTGGTCGGGTAGGTTCTCAGGGGATTAGGCAGGGCTATTTTTGGGCAGGAACGCACAGGAACGGAGTTCCGGCTGGCTCCCAAGTTGGCCACTCCCAGCAGGAACTCATTAGGATTGGTTACAATTAGGGGTATGTGGCCTAACATGCAAAAAGCCCTGGGTTTTGACAACAAACAAGGTAAAGAGAATAAGAAGCAATAGGTGGGTGTGGCTGGATGAGCACACTTCTGGTAACATGGGGGTGTGGCCTAATATGCAAATGAGCTGTGCTGTCAGGGTGTGGCTAATATGCTAATGAGTTCCTGCTGTTGGGTATGGCCTGTTATGCTAATGAGTTCCTGCTGGGCTTTTTCTACAAAAAAAGCCCTGGGAGTAGGAAGTCCTTTCGCTATGCTGGTTCCAAGTCATTTTATTGATTGATCGAAACATTCATATCCCACCTTTCTTCTTGGTCTCAGGTGGCTTACAGTAAAAGTTAAAAACATCCCTAGGAGCTTAAAAACAAAGATAAAACAGCAGACCCCAAATCTCTTCCCCCCTCACCTCCATGTAAAAGATGTCTCCCAATTCAGACTCCTTCGTAAGCCCCGGCAAACAGGCAGGCCTTGCAGCGCCTCCTGAAGATCTCCAAGGAGCAGGGTCGCCAGCCCCCCGGGTGGGAGCGAGGGATCCCCCGATTTTGCGGGCTCCTGCCTGCCGCTGGCCGTCCCTAGCGGCCACCACCTGGTGCAACGTCTCCAATGTGATGATGTCACATGGGGACATTCTGGTATTTTGGGCAGAACTCTATGGTTACCATAGAGTTTTGCCCAACATACCAGAGCGTCGCTGGGCGATGTCTCCGGCATGATGATGTCACTTCTGTGTCACATCAGGGACGTTGTGTGCAGCGGCGTTACACCTCCCCACACTCCTGGAAAGCTCCTTCCTACCCCCCACCGGTGAGAGGACAGGCCCTGCCAACCCTACCAAGGAGGGTGCCTCCTCATCTCTTCAGGGAGCTCATTCCACAGAGTTGGAGCCACAATGGAAAAGGCCCGGGCCCTGGTCGAGGCCAGATGGGCCACCCTAAGTGGTGGGATAGCCAACAGATGGTTGCCTGATGACTGTACCTGGCACACAGGGTCACATGGAAGGAGACGGCCTTTCAGATACATGGGTCCCAGGCTGTGAAGGGCTTTAAAGGTAATAACCAGCACTGTGAATTGAACTCAGAAACAGACTGGCAGCCAATGGAGCTGTTCCAAAATGGGCAACATATATTCCCGGTGGCTAGCCCCTGACAGCAGTTGGGCTGCCACATTCTGGACCAGTTGTAGTTTCCAGACTGTCTTCAAGGGTTGCCCTGTCTAGAGCGCATTGTAGTAATCTAGCCATGAGGTTACCGAAGCATGGATCGCCATGGCCAGGTCAGCTGAATCTAGATAATGAGGAAGTCGGGATTTAAAGGTTGACATCGGCACCTTGAATTGTACCCAGAAACACATGGGGAGCCAGTGTAGACGGGCCAAGACTGGAGCGATACAGTTCCATTCTGTTCACGCATTATGTTTGAGTCACGTTTGGTGCGGCCGGTGCCTCATGGATCACTCTTTCTGCGGCTTCTTCCCCTTCCCCAGCAAGTGACTCGGCCTGGCCTCCCCGAGTCCCACCTCGCTCACGCGCAGCCACCCAAATGCCTGGAGACCCCGTCACACCCTGAGGAGCCCAGCGACCTGGAGGAGCTGGAGCAGTTTGCCCGCACCTTCAAGCAGCGGCGTATCAAGCTGGGCTTCACACAGGTACGTGCCCTCAAGTCTGCCAAATCTGTCCCTGTTTCTCGAACTGGAGACGAAGGCCTTCCGTATACAAAGACAGTCGGTGTGCTGTAGCGATTAGAGCAGGGTTCCTTCCCACCTCCCCCCAGCTCTGGTATTCAGAGGGTTACCACCACTGAACATGGAGGTTGCATTGAATCCTGGGTAATAGCCACTGATGGACCTGTCCTCCATGAATCTTTGGAAGCTGAACTAAACTAGTGCCCGCCACTTCACCCTGTGGCAGTGAGTTCCACAAGTTAATCACTCTGAGTGAAGAAGTACTTCCTTTTGTGCATCCTGAATCGACTGCCTGATTTCCTAGTGTTACGGGAGCATGAAAAAATTCTGTTTGTCTGTCTGTCTGTCTCTACTTTTTCCATGTGATGCAATCTGGCCTCAACCTGAAATCCCAGGGTTGGAACTGTGGCATATCCAGCCCTAGATACGCAGGCGGTTGACTTTTTCTGTCCTCCGCTTCCCACATCCCTTCCTCTACAGGGTGACGTGGGGCTGGCCATGGGGAAGCTTTATGGGAATGACTTCAGCCAGACAACCATCTCACGCTTTGAGGCGCTCAACCTCAGCTTTAAGAACATGTGTAAGCTCAAACCTCTGCTGGAGAAATGGCTCAATGATGCTGGTAAGTGTGGAGGAAGGTACAGGAGAGAAGCCGAGGCCTTTTGTGAGCCAATTTGGTGAGCCAGTTTGGTGCGGTGGTTAGGAGCGCGGACTCTAATCTGGGAGAACCGGGTTTGATTCCCCTCTCCTCCACTTGCACCTGGCTGGATGGCCTTGGGCAAGCCATAGCTCTGATAAGAGCTGTTCTTGAAAAAGAGCAGTTTCTGTCAGAGCTCTCTCAGCCCCACCTGCCTCACAGGGTATCTGTTGTGGGGTGGGGGAGGGAAAGGAGTTTGTAAGTGGCTCTGAGGCTCCCTTGGGTAGTGAAGGGCAGGGTATAAATCCAATCTCTTCTTCTTCTTTTACCTCACAGGGTGTCTGTTGTGGGGAGGGGAAGGGAAAGGAGTTTGTAAGCCGCTCTGATGCACCAGACACCAGATTCTTTACAGGCAGGGTTGGAGCCAACTGTGTGGAAACTTAGGTGTGTGTGTGTGTGTGTGAGCCCGGGTATCTTAGAACGATTCCTGGAGCGAATACACAGGGCTGTAGCCAGGATTTCTTACTTTGGGGGGCATTTAAATGTCAGGGGGCACCCCCCCCATAGAGTCCAGTAGTTTGTTGCCAGCCAGACATGCCCAGGGAAGCTGACAGGTAGGGAGCAGATGTGCCCTGTGGTGTGCCTCGCCCACAGCCAGCCAGAGGTACACTGCTGGCAGGCAGGGCAGGTGGCGGCTTGGCACAGCGTGGCCGTGGTGTGTGTGAAAGTTAAAATAAAATAAACCCGCTGGATAGGAAGTTGAGAGGCCTGAGTGGTAAGTCAGGGGGCCCAACCCCAAGGTGCCCCACTGTAGCTACGGGCCTGGGGGGAGATGAGACCTGACAGCACGGTACACAAAGAGTGAAAAAATGTTGTTTTTGAGGCCAAAGAGTGTTTTCCCCACTGAGGAGACTGAGGCCTGGCTGAGGTGGTGAAGGGGGAAAAGGGAAAGTGAGTAGGCCCCACATGGGTCATTGCGGCAGGTCACATCTGACGCAGGAGAAGAAAGACGGGCTCCACAGTTGCAGGCCTGTAGCCTGAATTTTGTGGCTTGCGGGGCACTTTTTTTTTCCTGGTGGGTCTGCCATTATTTTCCATAACGAAGGGCGTGATACATGCCCCCCCCCCCGCACACAATATTTAAAGGGCCATCCAGCTGATTGGTGGGCCACGTGCTCCCCGTTGACCAGCTGGAAGTCCCTTTAAATCTTGTCAGAGGGGAGGGAGAGAGGTGTGCACCCCCCTAATTCTTCTCAAAAGCATTTAAAGGATCCCTTTAAGAAGCAGGGGGTCATAAGAACATAAGAGATGCCAATGTTGGATCAGGCCAAAGGCCCATCCAGTCCAACACTCTGTGTCACACAGTGGCCAGAAATACCAGTGCCATCAGGATACCAGGGGCCATCAGGAGGTCCACCAGTGGGGGTCCCTTTAAGGAAGGGGGAATGGCCCTTTAAGGAAGGGAGCGGAGCCGGTTGGAGAGTGTTTCCCGCTGAGGAAGCTGAGGCCTGCTTGGGACAGGGTAGCAAAGAAGCCATGAGGAGGCCAGAGTGTCCAAGGGCTGAGGGACAGAGTGCTGCCTCATGGCTTGAGGGAAGTTCACTTTGTGGGATGATTGGCCTTCCCAGAGAGACAGATAATGGCCAGGCCGCTTAAACTTTGGAGAGCGTTTCCCACTGAGGAAGCTGAGGCCTGCTTGGGACAGTATAAAGGCAACAAAACAAGCCTCGAGGAAGCTCACGGGAAGAGGCAGGACTGGCCAGAGCGTCTGAGGGTTGAGGGCCAGAGTGCTGCTAAGGGAAGTTCACTTTGTGGGATCAGAGGCCTTCCCAGTTAAGGCAGATAACACCCATGCTGCTTAAGCATTGGCCTGCAATTGCAAGGAAGCCAGCACTGGTGAAACGAGAAAGGCGCAAGCCAGTTAAAAGCTGGTCAAGTGGGGACCTTCTTAAGCAACACAAAAGTGGTTGAGAAAAAAGGAAGTGGGGACCAGAGGGCAGAAACCAGGCCTGGTTGTGGGAGTGAGAGAGGCGGGGGAAACTGTCCGAGGCGACATACCTAGTGGAGGGAACTGGGGGCAGGCGGGGCAAAGTATCTGGACAACACGGTGTGGGTGGCGAATAAACGGCTCATTCTCCCTCTTCCCTCCTCTGTCGCAGAGACAATGTCTGTGGACTCCACGCTTCCCAGCCCCAACCAGCTGAGCAGTCCCAACCTGGGCTTTGACGGGCTGCCGGGTCGGCGCCGCAAGAAACGGACCAGCATCGAGACCAATGTCCGCTTCGCATTGGAAAAAAGCTTTCTCGCGGTGAGGCCCCTCCCCACCCACGGGTCTCATGTAACCTGCTGAGAGACAGACGCTCCCCTCCCCTCCGCCCCCATCCTACCTTGGGTGGTTTCTAATAAGCTGTCCTGAGGATAAGAAATGTGGTGGGGAACAAATGGAAAGAATGGTTTGGTGACCACCTCTTTTAGCACGTTGTCATGTTCATTGCTGCCCAGGGCTTCTCTTTGGCTGACCTAGGCCTCCCAGATCCCTGCAATGTGGGAAGAGAAAGCCCCTGATTCAGATCCGGGAGGGGATTTTAACCCTTCCCCTAGGGTTCCCGGGCCCTTTCGCCTGCCTGCAGGGGGATTGGGGGGGGGACATTCCATGAGTGGGAAATGATGTCCCATCCCCCCATTCACCCCCAGAACAGTAATTTCACACACAATATGCTTGCAGTTGGCAGTAGGGTTGCCAAATGGGCCCAGGGGGTGGGGAATCCCCTGCTTCAGAGGCCCAATTTCCGCCGCGGCGAAATTGGGGCCCAGGGGGAACCCCGCCCCCGAAGCTGCGTCACCAAAGGTGACGCAGCCACGTTGCTGACGTTGGGGGTGTGGCTGAGCTCGTCGGGGGGGGGAACCATATGGTTTCCCCCCCAACGAGCTCGGCCACGCCCCCAACGTCAGCAACGTCGTACGTCACCTTTGGTGATGTGCTGCCGGCGCGCGCATCCATGAAGAGCTCCCGGACGCTGGAAAGGCTCCCCCGCTCCGAGGGGTGAGTCGAGTTGGCAACCCTAGTTGGCAGTGTTGGGGGTGACACTCTGGATTTTGGGCAAGACTCTATGGTAAAATCGGCATCAAACCATAGAGCTTTGCCCAAAATCCATAGCGTCACTTGCCGACGTGCTGTCACTTCTGAGTGACACAGGCATGTTGTGTGCAATGTCACTGTTTAGGGGGGGGGTTCCCCTCCTGCTGGCCAGCAGCAAGCAGGAGCCCGCAAAATCGGGGGATTCCCCGCCTCCACCGGGCCAATGGCGACCCTACCTTCCCTCCCCCCAATCAGCCTGTGACAGCTGCCGTTTTGCCCCGTCTTCTGGAATCACAACTGATCTCCAGACTACAGAGACCAGTTCCCCTGGAACAGATGGTGGTTTCAGAAAGCCGACTCTATGGTGTCACATCGCCGCCGAGCTCCCGTCTCTCCCCAAACCCCTCCCTCCTCCTTCACCCCCAAATTGCGAGAGCGATTTTGCAGCCCATTGTCGGCAACCCTACTCTGTGCCAAAGCTGCCGTCTGAATCGGGAGCCCCCCCACCGCCTTTTACCAAAGAAAAAGCACTTCGGAAATCCATTTATGGATCTCCCAGCACCTCGTTTGGCTCTGCTCCCTGTCCATGCGTTCCAAGCAATTTTCTGTCTTTTTTTATTATTATTAAGTCTGCTTAGCATCCTTCATCCTATCCAAGTGGTCCCCTTAAAAATATTCCATCATTGGTTCTCAGCAGCAAGGGTGGCAGAATGCAGAACAAGGCGATGCTCCATCACATACTGTGTTAGCGGGGAGAAACGGCGCCGATTCCTTGCGTACCCAGGTTCGCCACCGAACGAAAATTCGGGAGCACTGACCTCCTAGCGAACCAAAGCCTTCCCCGCACCTGTACCCCCCCACCTCTGGCCCCTTTGGAGCTCTGTACAGCCGCTTGCCCCTCCTTGTCTACGTAGGTCGCCAACACCGTCCCGTTAACCTCCTGCCCTGCCCCCTCCCACTCACAGAACCAGAAGCCTACCTCAGAGGAGATCCTACTTATCGCCGAGCAACTGAACATGGAGAAGGAGGTGATTCGCGTCTGGTTCTGCAACCGCCGCCAGAAGGAGAAGCGGATCAACCCTTGCAGCACGGCTCCCATGTTACCTGCCCAGGGCAAGCCCCCCGGCTACAGCCCCCACATGGTACGTCCCTGCGCGCCTCGTTTCCTTCGTCCCTTGCACGACCTCTCGACGATATGTGCCTGTCTTGGGTTCCCCTCCCGCTATACTTGGTACCTTCCTGTATACTTTATTTTTTCTTCCTCCCCCGCAACCATGAAAACTCCCTATATCGCATGCATATAATTACTTTGCCCCCACTATAACCCTCTCATCATACACTCCCCAATACTACCCAGTTACGTCAGCCCCCTGAGGGCATATGCCAGACTTATGGGCCTAACTACATGATACGCTGTCCTTGGTTCCATTCAGTGTTCCCCCTAAGCTGAGTTAGTGTGAGCTAGCTCACAGTTTTTTAGCCTCCGGCTCACACATTTCTGCCTTAGTTCAGGAAGGAGGGCTCCAGAGCAAACTAATTCATGCAGCAGCCAAATCGCTCGCTCGCAACTTTTAATGCCAGTAGCTCACAAAGTAGAATTTTTTGCTCACAAGACTCCACAGCGTAGAGGGAGCTTTGGTTCCATTCCCTGGCTCTGGGAGTCCTGTGCTTGGAACTTGTGCAGACCTGATTTGTGTTGGCATTGTGGCCGGTGGTGCAAGGGCAGTTAAGCTCCCCCTGTACTATTTTTCTGACCTGAAATTGTTCTGGGGAGCTGCTAATTTGCCCCATGGAGACGCTTACCTATAGCCCGTCGGTACCCGTTTTCCAAACGAGGGAGTTCTCCGGGGCCATTACAGGTTAGGGAAACAGTGCAAAGGAGGACGGCTTCAGGCCCCACCCCTCGTGGAACATGCCCCAATCCAAACCGAGCTGACACGCACCAGGGAATGAAGTCCCAAGCGTGGAACCCCCCAGAGCACATCTCTTGACCAGACCTGGGGATAGACTTCGGAGCAGTGTATCATATCGTTAGGCCCTTACTTCTCGGTCACAGGGTATGTAGTTTTCTGCCTTCCCTTCTCGGCCTAACCTTTACATGAACAATATACCTACCTGACCCTCATGCGATTTCCCACACACACACCTGCTTTGTCTCTGTTCACTATAACCTCAGCACAGTCCTACTTACCTATCCCCATGGATAAAGCCCACATTTGGGACTTACCTTTGCACTCCCTACCTCATAGTGATGCCATGCTGCTTTTTAACTCTCTCCTTCCGTTTAGGCCACCCACACCTATTCCTCTAGTTCATGGGCGCCCCCTGTCCCCATTTAGGAAGTGTATCTATTTCAGTTGGAGTAGACGTTAATGTCTTATAGAGGTCAGGACACAGGTGCCCATCCTGACTCTGTGTCACATGACAGAAGCCGAGAGCCCCTCTCCATTCACTGCAAGGAGGAAGGACGGGCTTCTTACTTCACTCCTGTGCCGTTTTCCCCAGCAAAAACAGCCATGGGAGGGGCCCTATTTGCCCCTTCCTCTGGCTCCACAAGTCCTTTCTAGTACTCATGAAACCAAGCTGCCCCCTGTGGCTGTTTCCACTGGTGAAAATGGTGCAGGAGAGAAGTGAGAACCCCTCTTTCCCACTCGCGGCACTCCAGAGCTGAATGGAGCACTATTAGGGTGAGATATCCCATTCTTCTATGTGACGGTGAGTTAGGACAGGCACCTGCGTAAGCCTAGTTTGAGCCTCAGAGATTTCCCCAGCATCGTATATCACTGAGTAACAGGAGAAGACCATATTTTGGCAGGGCCACTGACAGAGGGGGACGGGGGGGGGGTGGACGGACGACAAAATCTGGGCCCCTGAAGCCAGCCACATGCTGTATTCACACGGAAGGCATTTCAAAAAAGAAATTCCCCGAGTGCAGTTCCGACTGCAGCCACGAGGGGCGCAGGAGGGCAGAGCTCAGCAAAGAGCTCCTCAGCCCTTCTGCAAAGTTCACCCGGAGGCTGAGGGAACCCCGTTTGCTGATCAGATCTTGCTAAACCCATCGTCAGGCAAGCCTGCACTGGAGCAAGGGAAGACCAGCTGGGACAGGAGGCAGCCTCCTAACAAGGTCGCCGGTTTCCTTCTGCCTTTAGTTCCACCCAGCTCCTCCACAGCCAGATCTTGCTAGGGCAGCCTTGTCACCCGGAAGTGATCATGTTGGGGACATCGGAGGGGTGACACTCTAGTTTTTTGGGGGCAAACTCTATGGTTTTGAAGGCAACCCTAGCCTTGATAGTGTGTGGTAGCAACCCCCCCCCCAATCTTTCCCAAATTCTAATCCTCGCCCTCACCCCTTATTTTTCAGTATACATGCCACCTCACTCATCCTGGCTGGTAATTTAGAATGTATTTAATAGTAGTACAGAAGCAAATCTCTGTTAATATTATGGACAGAAGGGGAGAGTTAATATTTCCCCGTAATCTATTTCTTTAAAAGGATGCCTCCCCCTCCCCCCTTAACATGCACAATAATAAATGTTAATCTGCCTCAGTGGTAACAAATGAGGAACAGAAAGCAACTCCTCTCCTCTGTTTTATCCTGTTTTATCCTCACAACAACCCTGTGAGGTAGGTTAGGCGGAGCAAGAGCGAAAGGCCCGAGATCACCCAGCAAACTTCCATGGCATCAGTGAGGATTTGAACCTGGGTCTCGCAGATTCCAGTACGACACTTTAACCCCTACACGAACACTGTAACCCCTACACGCCCTTAGTTTCCATTGCGAATTGCACGGGGGGGTCTGGAGGTAACCCGGGCCAGGATATTCCCGTTCCTTTCATTTTGGGCTCTGCAATTGCCGTGATCATCCTGAAGCTGGTGCCCCAATTTTGACTTCCCTGGTTTTATTTTCTGATGCGTTACGTCTGCCACAAATGGACAGATGCAGAGGTCATTTCGGGGGGGATCGCGGGGGATCGCAGTTCCCCTGGGTGAGGTACGGGGGGCGGGGCACATGACGAAGCCCCGT
>NW_015164690.1:645983-665095 GCF_001447785.1 Gekko japonicus
GTAGTGTGGGGGTAGAGCGGGGCGGGGGCTCAGATAGAATCTTCGTCCGGGGGCCCATGGCGGCTCTCGGCAGCCTTGCCCCGTGGAAGTCTCTTCCTTGTGTCTTTGATAGTATGTTTCTCTCTTGCATCTCCCCAGGTGACCAGCCCAGGCACCGGCACAAGTCTGCCCCTCTCCCAGGCTTCCAGTAGTCTGAGCACAACAGGTAGCCGTCTTCCGGTTGCACACACCCCTCTCTCCAAGACCCTCCTAGTACAACTGGCCAATGGGATGCTGGGAGCTCTGGGCTATATGTTAGAACTGTACCGATTGGGCTGTTTGGTTTTGCGCGGCCTCCAGCTGTGTGGTGGATGAAACATCTGGAAAGCATTCAGAGAAGAGGGGAGGAAGCAGATAAGCCTTCTCCCTTAAGGTGGATGGATGACTATCCCTGTTGAGTGTAAGAAGCCAGCCATGTCAGCTGCAGCGGTTCCCTATGAGCTTTGTAGGCCAGTGGGAGACCCAAACCGCAGGGGTCAAAAGCCCCATCCTTAAGAGCTACCGTGTACCTTTCCTGGGAAATTGGTTGCACTGTATCCATTGGCCGAATACTTAAGGTCTGTTATGTAGCTGCAGAACTTCCCTCAAAGTGGTTAGCACCAAAGGAATCCTAGTTTGCTGGCATAGTGGGGTGCGGAAGGAAATAATTCTTTACACGAGTGATTAAAATGTGGGATGCGCTGCCAGAAGACGTAGTGATCGCTGCAGACATAGACAGCTGTAACGGGGGATTAGGCGGATTCATGGAGGAGCGGCCTGTCCAGGCCCGTAGCCAGGATTTTGTGGCTTCTGGGGCAAATGATTTTCTGGTGGGGCTGGAGTTCTCGGGGCAGAAAGAAAAGCCATTGAGCCAATGGAAAGCTGTTACCAGGATAGATCTCTAAATTGCAAGCTATCAACCACTTTAAGAGACAGTTCTCAGCTGCTGCAAGTTAGTCACTTCTGCCAGCCTAAGCAACAGTTTTGAGAACAAGTTGGCAGGTGTGGGTGATGACTTCTGTAGTCAAGACAGCTCACACTTAGACAGAAAAAGTCTTTTAAAGGAGACCAGTTTCTTGACACGGAGTTAGAAGGGATCGTAGAGGTCACCTACTCCAACCCCCTTGCTCAGTGCAGGAATTAGTCAACTACAGCACCCCACGCTGCTTAAAGGACCACATGCCTTTATGACCGAAAAAAGCATTTACAGGGGGGCTGTGCCTTTAAAGAAGGGGGCAGAGCCCCCCAAAGCCCCACTGTAGCGATGGGCCTGGGCCTGTCAGTGGCTACTAGTCATGGTGACTCAAGGGAACCTCTGCATTCTGTCAAGGGGAACTTTGACTCTCGAAAACTCATACCCCCAAAATCTTGTTGGTCTCCAAGGTACATCTGGACTAGAATTGAGCTAGCCATAAATACTGCAGGTTGTGGACTATTTTGTTACAGTGCAGATATTTTTCTGCTGTATTTTAACAATTCGTAGCTCTTAGACTTTATGCTATTTGGATACTCAGAACGGGGTTTTTTACATCATCATGGACACCGACATTAACGTCAACGGATTCGGAAAGGTGCAGCTTTGCTTAGGGATGGCCCCGTCGGCCTTGTAATGCCCTAGTTTATATATCTGCTGGGTTTCCTGCTTATATTTTTTTCCCCTTTGGAAGGGTATGCTCCTCTCGGTTTTCGGCTCCCAGGGCCTGCCCTTCTTTTAGTAGGGAGTCCCGAGCCTGTCTCCTTAACCTCCTGTCCTCTTCTCTTGGGCAGTTACTACCTTATCCCCAACAGTCTGCTCCCTGACCCCCAGTCGGACAGCGGTGGGAGCAGGGGGCACCGCCCTCAACTCAGTCACGCCTCCCCCAAGCAACAGCACAAATCCTAGCCCCCAGAGCAGCAGTCACTCGGCTATCGGCTTGCAAGGCCTGAATCCCAGTACGGGGTAAGTGGCAGGGGAGGGGGGAAACCTTCGAGGGCTCGGCAGTGGTTTGAACGGTAGGGGAAGGGGGGCGTCTGGTCTTGGCTGGTCCCACACTGTAACGAGGGGGGGGACTTTGGGCAACCGCCTCACATAAGGGACATTATATCCCCCAAACCCAAATTCCTTATTCAGTCAGGTTCTGTGGATGTAATAGAAGAGAAATAGAAACTGTTGAGCACGTACTCTTACACGGTAAATTGTTAAATGACATTTGAGTGGAATTTATAGAAGCCCCCCTTAGGTTGGTAGCAGGCCAATCGGATAGAATCAAGGTACAATTTCTCCTTGCTTCACGAGACCCGGAGATCATTGAACTGACCGCTAAGTTTCTCCATGGTTTTATAAAACGGAAGAGTGACCCTGACCATATTAATGATTCTTAATTTATAAGTCTAAAAACTTAAGTTTAAAAGTCTAGAATGCCAGTTTATTTTATGATTCAGGCATCTTTTGTATGGTCAAATCTAGCTTGTGACAACTTGAGTTAGGCCTGACATAGCCACGACTATCTATTTTATAATTTCTTTTGGATTGTATTATTGGTAAATGCTTCTAATATTGTATGCCAATAAAAGGTATTTGAATTGAATTGAATATCCCCCAAACCAGGGTTGCCGACTCTGGATTGGGAGATACCTGGAGGTTTAAGGGTGGAGCCTGGGGGAGGGCAGGGTTTGGAGAGAACTTCTCCAGGACAGCCAGTTTCTCCCAGGGAATTGATCTCTGTTGTCTGGAGGTCCGTTGTAATTCCGGGAGATCTCCATGCCCCACGGAGGGGTTGGCAAACCTGTGCGCAAACAGGGGACTAGAACCTCGAGGAGACAGTGGAATCCATGTAGAATTGATGCCCTTCAGGGTGCTTTAAGCCTAGTCCTCTCGCGACCATCCTGGACCTATGAGAGAGGAGATTTCCTCGCTGGGCTGCCGGGGGTGGGGGGAGGCGGGGTCTCTCGCACGTTCTGCCCCGCAGACCCCCACGTTAACCTGCCACGTCTGGTTTGATTTCAGAAGCACAGTGCTAGGGGTGAACGCCGGGTTAAACCCAGCGCTAATGGCCACCAACCCGCTGGCCACCATTCAAGGTTGGTGAAAAAGAAAACCACACCAAAAGACCAGACATGATACCATTCCCGCCATTCACCCCCATTGGCCTGCTTGCGTGTGAAAGAGGAAGTGCATTGGGGGGGGGGCGTGTGTGTCGGCGAGGGAATGCATGTGCTCTCTTGGGGAATCATACGTATGCCTGCAGCAGGGGATGACTTCTGGAGGAACCAACGCACGTTTGCAGGGAGTTCTACGAGCAGTCTTGAGTTTGGCCGGGAAAGGGTGGTGGGGACGTGAACCACCGCGAACGATTGGCGCTATCTCACGATTTAAAAAAGTCTGGCTCCATTCATTGAAGGGCTTTGATCGATGTGTTAGCTATGCACACAGGTCAAAGAATACTTCCGATGGGGGGAAATACCTTATTTTTTTAGACACTGCAGGCGTGTGCCACAGCAGATGTCACCAGAGAAGAGACATTCCCTTTTGTGCCTCTCTTAAGGCAGCGGGGTGCATCCAACCATCCTCCAAGTAGCCTAGCACCGGGGCCCAACTGCAACCCCTTGAAATCATATTCAGCAGTCTCCGCGGCGGCTTCTGATGTTTTTTCAGCCATTGTCCCCATACTTCCAAGAATAGCTTTATTGCAACCAGAAGGATTAGGGGCTTGGGCTTTTTTGTTTAAATGAAAAACAGGGTTGTTGCTTTCGTCTAGGAACATGGGTCTTCTCGGGAAATTTGTGCTCAGATTCACAATATGTGCTTTATTCCTGGATTCTTACCGTATTCCGGTATACGCACAAGACACAGCCCTGTGACCTTGAGGTGCAATCTCTTGTCACATCCAGGCCTGGGGACAGGCGGTCTAGTCAGGGATAGTTATGCTCCCAGGCAGACGTGAATCTTATAGCCTTCCAGCATGGGTGTGGTATAGTATTTATTCTACATCATTTACACCCTGCCCCTCTCCCCAGTGGGGACCCAAAGTGCCTCACATGGTTTTCTTCCCCTCTATTTTATCCTCACAACAACCCTGTGAGGTAGGTTAGGCCAAGAATCTTCTAGCGAGCTACTGTGGTAGACTGGGACTTCGAACCCGGGTCACCCAGATTCCATTTGGATGCTCTAATGACTACACCACGCTGACTCTCTGGTCTGTGTCAACCGTACACAGGCGTATGCTTTCCCCAGCGTGCCTTGCTTTCCCCAGTGTCTCTGGTCTGTGTCAACCGTACACAGGCATACCGCTTTCCCCAGCGTGCCTTGCAACTTCCGTAAATCACAGGCATTGCCATGATATCTCTTCTCATCACCAGATGTGATGCCGAAAAACTGTGCTGCATCCATATGTAGATGGAGATTGTGCTATCTTGGCGTTCTAGCAGTCACTCACCCCATGTGAACGAGACAATCCAGTGGCGAATGGTTGCCGCAGTGCCACGATCGCACAACCTCCAGCTATGCACGGATGCAGACCAGTGACCCGCCGAGAGGAGGAGAGACCAGAGAAGTAACTCCTACAGAGAAGATCTCACCTACCCCTTTTCTTATCATGACTGTCTTTTACGCTCCGTGACGAGTGACGTGCCGAGCAGAATATCGCCCATTGGCCACATTTGGTGGGCTCGTGGAAAGTCCTTCTTTTAATGCTTGTTTGAGAATGCAAATGTGGGATAGTCAAGAATGGTCAGAAACGACACAGGGCGGGCAGGCTGCTTCAAGGTTAGGCAGCCCGAGCCTAAAAGACGATGTGGGACTCCACCAGTCCCAACTTCCCCAAAGGTTTTCAAGGGCTGAATGGATGAATCTGGGGGCGACCGTGCCTGTGAGCTGTTGTGCAGATGTGGGTCAGATGCGTGAGGGTCCTGCGAGCCAGGGCGAGTCCTCCAGAACCTACTTTCATTCCTCCTGAGATTTCTTCTCCATCCCAGTCATCTTAGAGTAGAAAGCAACATGCTCCATACCATAACATGCATTTCCCCCCATATCCCACCTGCTAATCGTTACTTGTTCATCCTTTCAAAACATGCCCCATACCGTGTGTCCGTTTCATGTGAACTGCACTGGGGACTGGAGGTGTACGTGAGGGTATCGTTTCGATGATGGTTTTGCCTGCACCCTGTACTGCCTTTTTTGACCCACTCCCCCCCCCCAGGATTGGAATGATCTGTAATGGAGGCTCCCAGGGCTATTTTTGGGCAGGAAGACACAGGAACGGAGTTCCGGCTGGCTCCTGAGTTGGCCACACCCAGCAGGAACGCATTAGCATAATAGGCCACACCCAAGAGCAGAAACTCATTAGGATTGGCTACATTAGGGGTGTGTGGCCTAACATGCAAAGGAGTTCCTGCTACCAAAAAAAAGCCCTGGGTTTTGACAGCAAACAAGGTAAACAGAATAAGAAGCAAAAGGTGGGTGTGGCTGGATAACCACACTTCTGGTAACATGGGGGTGCGGTCTAATGTGCTAATGAGCTGTGCTGTCAGGGGTGTGGCCCAATATGCTAATAAGTTCCTATTGTTGGGTGTGGCCTATTATGCTAATGAGTTCCTGCTGGGCTTTTTCTACAAAAAACACTGTTCCAGCTCCAGTCAGTTGTATGACCAGCAGGGGGCTTGATCGTTACAGAACAGGCGTGCGTTGGCCCCCTATAGAGCAGGGGTCCCCAACCTTTTGAGTGTGTGAACACCTTTGGAATTTGGATGTACAGTGGCGGGAGTAGCCACAAAAGGGCTGCCGCAGGAGGCAGAGCCAGCCACAAAACGTTTGCCACAGCTTACCTTCAGTCACACGGTGGAGATCCTGCTCCCGAAGCAACATCGCACTGCCAATCAAATTTCCAGTGGCCAATCAGAAGCCCTCCTGGGCAAAAGCCTCACCTGGCCCTGCCCATTTCCTAAATTCACTGGGCAGGCACCGGGAAAGGTGTCGGGAGCCCACAGCCTTGCTCTAGAGAGTGGCCACAGGAACACATAATTCCTCCAGGTCAGAAATCTCTCAAGACGTAAGCCGGTTGGAAAAAGCCGGTGCTGACATGCTCTAACTTGTGTTTTTCTTTCTCCGCCTAGCATTGGCCAGTGGTGGAAGCCTGCCAATTACCAGCCTTGATGCCAGTGGTAACTTGGTCCTGGGTACCACAGCGGGCACGACCGGAAGCCAGAGCATCGTGACCTCTCAGCTGTTCCTCAACCACGCAGGCCTACCCTTGCTGAGTGCTGCCCCGGGAGGAGTGGGGCTGGTGTCGGCGGCCGCCGCCGCCGTGGCCGCCTCCATGCCCAGCAAGTCCCCCACCTTGACCTCCTCCTCCTCTTCCTCCTCCTCCTCCTCCTCCTGCTCTTCATGCAGCTCCTCCAGCGACCTGGCGCAGACTCTGGGGCAGGCTGGTCCCGGATCCACCGAGCCGGACGCCAAGACGGAATGAGGGCCGAGGAGTGTTCCCCTCTGCCTTTCCCAATGCGGTGGCAGGCCAAAGGAGCGGACGTACAAACCGACGAGTGAAACCAAAAAAAAGAAAAAGAAAGAAAGAACGAAAGAAAGAAAGAAACTAAACCAAACGAAGAATTGTCAGCAGCAGCCAAACAAAAAAAAACGACCAAAAAATAACAATAACCCAAAGCAACCAAACAAGCAAAGCAAAAAGGAACAAAGGAAGAAACCAAAAAGAATCCCCTTGAACTTTTGGCATTTGTTTGTTTTTTCTCCCCCCCCCTCTGATGTTAAGAACAAAACACCTAACAAAAGGTGGCTTTATCAGTCGTTTCGTTTAATATTTTTTTCCATGATATCTCCAGCCCCCCCACCGCCCCATCTGCTAGTTTCCTGGACAGTTTCAGGAAGGAAACAAATGGGGGGATTGTTTTGTTTTTTTTAAAAAAGAAAAGGAAAAAAGAAAAAAAGAGAATGAAAAATCCCTTTAAAATCCTTAAAGGGAAATAGAATCTCACACCAAAAATCACCAGTCCTAGCTTCACCCAAAGCTTTTTACAGACTTTTCTAACTTCTGTGTCTGGTCGAATGTCTTTCAAAACGCGTTTATTTATTCTTATTTATTTTTCTTTTATTTGGCATCCAGAATGGGTTGGATGGGTGGGTGGGGGTTTAGTTTTAAGACCTTGCTTTAAAACTCCCCCCCCTTTTTTAACTTTAAAAAGAGAGATGTTTTTAAACAAATAGCATTTTTAATAATTTTCTTTGGGGAATTTTCGTTGAATTACAGAGTCTAGGATTTTCAAAGGCCGTAATACGAACTGGGCACCATGTTCCCACGATGGAAGCTGGTTTCCAAACTTATGTCCTGCAATGATCTCTCTTTCTCCTGTCGGGGTGTAGGTTCAGATCTTGGCCTTGCAGTGAACTCCATGAGTTACTAGGCTGCAATTTTTGAAGTAGCTCCCTTGCCAACCCACAACTGCTTGTAAAAGGTAAAAGAAAGAAAAAAGAAAACAGTCTGAAAGGTTAAAACAGTTTTCTTCCAGTTTACAAAATTTCCCTGCCTGGTTTCCTGGAAGCGATTTTAGCTCATCATAGGCGACCTACAAAGGGTCACTTTATAAGCCCAGAGTATCGAATGCAACAAGCACAGACAGAGAGCAATAGACTGCCCCACCTCTGCCCTCCCCACCCCCATTCCAATAGGGAACAAACGAATCACAGCCATTAGGAGTAACCTTCCTGGTGTCAGCTAGAGTATTCATGGGGTACAAAGTATAAATACATCTTTGCAGGACATGAGGCCCTTTTGAAAGTCTTTGGCTCTTTCAGGATGAGCCGTGTTGAACATGTATATGTTTTGTCCTATCAGTTTGAACGTTTTCTTTGCTGATTTAATTTTTTTCTACCGATAGCTTCCCCCCTCCCCTTCAAATTAATTTCCACCTGGGGCTAGTATCAGGGGTTATTTTTCTGAAAACAGGGGATATGTAATTTTTATTATTATTTTTATATCTGTGTTCTGAAAAAAAAAATACTCATAATCCAGTGCCTGACAAAAACCAAAACAAAATAAACGGGAAATTTCAGCATTCTTTACATTTTACAGAAAAAAACCAAAAATCGATAGACACCACTACAGAAAACAACAAAACGAAGACCGTTGGGGAGTTTCAGGGGGGAAAGAAATTGCAAACAAGGGATCCGAATCCCCCCCTCTTCTTGTGTGGATATCAGAGACTCGGAGGCGAGAAAAATACACAAACTTTTAACCAAAAAGAATGAACAAAGCAAACAAAGAAAACTTAATACACACACGTTCAAAACTTTCATCGAAGAAGAAAGGATGAAAACATGGGAATTGAAGGGGAAATCTTTACTTTTCTCTGGTGAGGCAAAATGGCTCAACCATCTTTCTCTGTCCTGAAAAAAAAATACCTCATGGAAAGTTGCGTTGAGAAGCCAAGATTTTATAAATGGCAAAGAGACAAAAAAATTAAATTAAATAAACCAAATCAACAGAAGTGGGAGGGTAAGAACAGAGGAACCTGCAATACCCTCCTAGAGGTCTGGAAAGCTTTAAAAATGGCTTCTCAAAACGCTGATTTTCTTTTTTTTGTTTTTCTAACCTTTTTGGGTAAATTTGTTGGGGGTTGGTCTCTTTATTATTGTTGTTATTATTTTACTGTGTTGGTTTGGGATTTTTTTAAAAGTGTTTTAGAGGGTTTTTTTTAGTTATTATTTGGGGTGTTTCCCCCCCAACTTTTGTCTTTTCTTTTTCAACTCCTGCGAACCAAAGTCTTGTTGCAGAGAAGGAAGTTAGCCATGGCATACTACGATCTGGTAGAAAAACCAAACCAAACTAAAGGACACAGTGAAAAAGACAAACAAGCAAGCAAAAGGACTTTGAAATTTTTCTTAAAGGAAAAAAAACAAACCGACCTCGACCTCATTTTATCTCCTGCTTTTGCTGTGTTATAGCGTTCAGGTGGGTTTGAGATAACAAAAAGAAAAATACTGTGAAACTTTCAAAAAATGAAGCAAACAAACAAAACACACACACACACACACAAACCAGGAAACACCTAGTTTTAAAAGACTGAAAAGAAAATGTTTTTCACCCCATTATGTGCGTGAGGGAGAGAGAACCGGCAAGTATTTATCCGTCTCTTTTAAGATTCCAATCATGCTTTTATTATGGTGGACATCAGTAAAAAAAAAAATTGGGAAGTCAAAACTCTTTTTCTCTCTTTCTCTTTCTCTCTGTCTGTCTGTCTCTCTCTCTCATGTGCTACTGAACGTGTTTCTAGGTGGAATGTAACTGTTTTAGTGATATTTGTTATTCTTTCTTTTTTTAAAAAAACACTTCTTTTGGGGGGTAACTTCTATTTTTTTTTATAGAGAAAAATCTATGTTCCGCTTTATCGCTTCTTACTGTATAAAAAAAGACAAAAAAACCAAACGCTGAAGGTTTGCCACAAAAAAGTTAAAAAGGTTTTAAAAAAAAAGCTAAACAAAAAATCAACAAAAAAAGAAAGAAAAACCAAAACGTGTTTTTTTAAAAAAAATTGATTCTAGACCAAAAATGACCCTATCTCCATGGACGGAGCTGAGTGGTAGGTGTACGGCTTGGAGGGGAACAGTGAAGATTTATAGGGCAAGCAAAGGAAGGTGGGGAGTAGGAAGGGAGGGGCATACATTCTTTTTTCCCCCTCCTGGAAGCTGAAAGAGGTGTGAAAGAAGGGCCACTGGTTAACCGGGTTCATTAGGTTTTTGTATTGTTTCCAAAACTTGCCATACCTGTTTAACCAGAGGTGGCAGCAGGAAAAAAAAAAGAAAGAGATGTCGGTACATCTTGGGAAACGGAGCCTCTCTAAAACCAGTTTCGGCTTTTTGGGGAAAAAACAGTTGCCTGTTTCCGGTTTTAGGGGCAGAGATGTGGGCAGTTATCAGGGTGGGCAGTGGCCGACTCTAGCAGCCCCCGCTCCGTTCCCCCTCCCAAAGCGGTGACTGTCTTTCATAGGTGTTGCCCAAGGATTAGATGGCAGAGCTTTTCCTAGCTTGGTGAAGGAGGGAACTGTGAGCGTGGGTCAGCCCGGAAGAAAAACGACCAGGGATTCAGTTTTTGTTTGGCTGCGGTTTCCCTGTAGCAGAACAATACCATGTTCATTGTGGACCTGCCCTCCCCATTCCACATTGTTCTGCGTGTGGATGGTCACGTAGGGTTGGCCAGCATCCAAGCAAGGCCTGGAGTTCTCCCTTTGAGAAAATGGCAGGTTTGGGAGTGGGGGTGTCAGGTCTCCCGTTATAAAAGGAGAGCTTTCGCAAGTTACTCCTGTTCCCTACCAGCATGTCCAAGGCTGGGGGGGCGGGCGGGATGGGGGCATGCAGACGCTGCACCAACACATGACATCACTTCCAACGAAAAGCTGGAAGTGACGTCATTACGTAAGGGTGACACTCTAGGATTTGCTCAAAACTCTATGGTTAAAGAAATTTCTGTAAGGGAGTGATGTTGCGTGCTAGTGTGACATCAGTGCACCTGTCCCTGCCCCTTAATACCTCCCCAGGGGGCTGCGGGCTGTGGCTGACAACCTAGTAAATTTGAAGGGGGACTTTATGGAGTCACAGCCCTGCCGAATTCCCTCCCCTCCCGAAACTTTGCACTTCCCAAGCTCCGCTCCTAAATCTCCAGATGTTAGAATTGGCAACCCTGGGACAGAAATGGGATGGGAGACGCTAGGGCCACCCCTTTGAAAAACAGTCTCTTTTCCGCTGACCTCCCCCACTCCTGGGCATTTTAGAATGAGGAAGGAAACAAGCTTTAAACTACAGCTGTAAAACCAAATATTTGCTCACACGCCTCCGTGCCGGTGCCTGACCCGGGGTTGGGAGGGCACGAGGGAGGGGGGGCCAGGCTAGACCCTCTCCCTCCCCCTCACAGTGCCAAGACATCCACCACAAAGCTCTTTGGAGATAGCCCGCCATATACCTCATATACTTTAATGATAAACCAAATAGAAAAGCTTTATTAAGGGTGTGTGCCGGACGGGTCTGTTTGGGGAGGTGGGGGGTCAGGCGCAGCATCCTCTCACCCCCACAGAGGTAAATCAGTGGGGTGGTCGAGGCCCCCCAGGAAATGTGAGCCGTTACCTCAGAAACAGTGGCGCCTCTCTCCGGAGGGTCCTTTGCCGCCATCTTGGGAAGGGTCGCCATTGGCTGGGTGAAGGACCGGTGGCCGGAGCCACGGAGAAGTCTGTGAGGGTCGCTGGCAAGGGCTGGAAGGCCTCTGATGGGCCCTGTTTACATAATGGGGGTTCTGCCCTAACGGAGCAGGCGCTCTTTACACCAGTGTAAATTGAAGTATGACCGTACAGGTCATGAGCATGTGCATGTCGCCGGAAGCCATGCTCTGGGGTGCTGCTCAGCATCCAATGCCAACGAAACCTTGACCGTGAATCCCATTTAAAGTCCAACATGGCTTCCAGCCCTTCCCGACCTCCTTGCTTCTTCTGGGCACTTTAAGCGTCGCCACCAACCTGGGTTACGAGAAACGGAATCTCCTCTGATGCTTCTACACTGGTGAGGCATCTGTACGCATTTCGGTAGGCCCGGAAGAGCTGGGTTGGGTGGGCAGGCCTTGGAACGAGAGATGCTGCACCAGCCCCTGATTCCCCACCACCACCACCCCAATAAGACTGGCCTGTTGCTGTAGCCGACCCGGGAGCAGTGGAAAAATCGTGTGATAACTTTGCCAAAGGTAGTTAGTTCCTAGTATTCAAATTTTTTAATTTTTAATCTTCCGGGGTCTGATCCTGTCTTGTTAATTTATTTGTAACTGTGGGGCTTAGAAGTGACTTGAAAAAAAAATAATGATGATGATGATAAATGTAACAAATATTCTGAGTGATTTTTTTTTAATTTGTTCTTTTATTTGGTTCTGTCGTGGTTTTGTGTTTTTTTCCCTGTCTTTTTTTTAATTAAAAAAAACAAAACAAAATAAAAATCTTGCAACCAAAGACGAGTTGGAAGGGAATCGGAAGTCTGTCACGGTGGCTGAATGCAGAAAATGGGTGTTTATGGATAATGTAACAAAAGAGACCCCTGTGACTGTCATCCCGGCTGTTGTCACTAGGGTTGCCAGCTCCGGGCTGAGAAATACCTGGAGATTTTGGGGGTGGAGCCTGAAGAGGGTGGGGTTTAGGGAGGGTAGGGACTTTGGTGGAGTATAATGCCATAGAGTCCACCTTCCAAAGCGGCCAGTTCCTGCTTGGGGAACTGACTTCTGTCACCTTGAGATCAACTGTAATAGCAAGAGGTCTCCAGCCCTCACCTGAAGGTTGGCAACCCTAACCTGTTCCCCTCTTTCTGGTTTCAAGAGAGCAGAGCTGAAAAGCAAAATCTCTTGCTACTTATTGATTTATCTACCTCTGCTTTTGTTTGCAGCAGTTTACAAGAGAAAACTTTCTTACTAATCACACAAATACACTATTAGTAAGTAGGGTTCCCAAATCCCCCCGGGGGGGCGGAATTCCCCCCGGTTTCGAGCTCCGATTCCCGCTCCCGCGGAATCGGGGCCCGGGGGAAACCCCACCCCCGCACGTGCGTCACCCGGAAGTGACGTCGCATGCTGGGGGTGGGGCGACGCCACTTGAGGGGAAAACTCTTTGTTTTCCCCTCAAATGGCGTGGCCTCGCCCCAGCGTGTGACGTCACTTCCGGTGACGTTCTGGAAGCACGCGCGCAAAGCGCGCACGCACACACATCCCCAGCCGGCTCCCGGAGCAACAGGACGCTCCCCTGCCGGTAAGATTTTTCAATTTGGCAACCCTACTAGTAAGTAACTAGTAACAATACACTTACAATTCAGTATTACACTGGTGAATGTCCAGCATAAAAACCTGCAGTTAAAATCTGCAGGGACAGATGCTGTACGCAAACTGGTGTAATATTCAATCAACCACTAGAGGGAGCAAAACACTGCAGCTCAGAAAACCCCCTGGAAGAAACAGGAATTTACAAGCAAGGAAAATTAGAATGCAGAAAACCCTAAAGTTTCCTGTGGGCCCAACTTCTTCAGGCAGTGAGCATCTTCAGGCAGTGACTCCCCAGGGTCCCAGGTGAAGGTCTTTCACACTGCTACCACATCCTTTAGGAGAGGCTGGGGACTGAACCAGCAACTTTCTGCATGCAAAGCCTGGTGCTCCGAACACAGCCGTTTCCTAACACAGCTCCCATTATGGAAACATCCGCAATTCTTAAGGAACATTACCTTTCTTTTGTGATAGGCCCTCTAGAGCAGGGGTGTCAAACATAAGGCTCGGGGGGCCAGAACCGGCCTGCCCAGGGCCGTTATGCGGCCCGCGAGCAATTGGTGCAAGGGAGGGAACAGGAGGCTGCTCAGGGGTGGGCAGAGTCACTCCGAATGTGGCTTCAACACAGCAGAACCTCATCTGCAGCAGTCAAGCAGAACCCCCTCACTTCAGGGACTGGTAAACTGGGAGCCACGGCAGCCGCTTTCATACCTCTTCACTCTGCCCGCAGCTCTGGGGATGCTGTCCCTGATGGCCACAGGGGTCAGCGTTTGCACATGGAGGTGCAGATAACCCTCTGTTAGGGCATGGGAGCGTCTGCTCAGCGTTGCACAGCTGGGTCTCCATCTGCCCATGTGGGTTTTCCTCTGCACCCCCCTCCTTCCAGTGAGGACACACCAACTCAGAGCTTACCAGTTGCTGTCCTTTATAAAGTTTATATCTCCGGTACCCGGAGCTGCGGTGGCTCAACTGGTTAAGACGCTGAACTGCAGGCTGTGGAAGGTCAGTAGTTCAGCAGTTTGAGACCCGGGTGCCGCAAGACGGGGTGAGCTCCCGTCTCTAGTTCCAGCTCCTGCCAACCTAGCAGTTCGAAAGCAAGAAATTGCAAGTAGATAAATAGGTACCACTTCGGTGGGAAGGGAACAGTGTCCCGTGCACCTTGGTGTTTAGTCATGCCGGCCACATGACCACGGAAACGTCTTCGGACAGCACTGGCTCTTCGGCTTTGAAACGGAGATGAGCACCGCAACCCTAGAGTCGGATTCGACTGGCTTTCGAGCAAGGGAACCTTTACCTTTACCCGGCATTAGGGTTTTTGGCGCACATGGCCCAGCCCGACAAAGTGACATTTATGTCAGATCTGGCCCTCATAACAAATGAGTTAGATACCTTTGCTCTAGAGCAGTGGTGTTAAACATGTGGCCCGGGGGCCGGATCAGGCCCCTGGGGGGCTTCTATCAGGCCCACAGTGGAACTGGCTGACTTCTGCTTCTTCTTCCAGTTCTGCTGCTGCTGCGTCATCGTAGGTTTGCAGCTTACACATACACACCTCAACAGCATACTCAAGATTGCAACAGCACAGGCATTTTGATGCAATCATTCAGAGCAAGAGGTGTCAGTTATCAGTCACTGTTAAATAAACAAAATAATGCAAGAGTGCTGATGTTTTAAGCATTATTTTATTTTAAGTTTAAAAAAATCCCTTTGTGTTTGTGTCCTTTATAAAGTTTATATCTCCGCTACCTGGCATTACATCTTATGACACACGTGGCCCGGCCCAACAAGGTCTCATTTATGTCAGATCTGGCCCTCCTAACAAATGAGTTCGACACCCCTGCTCTAGAGCCTCTTTCATTGCCCACAGAGAGCATACTAGTAGGACTCCCAGCCTCCAGGTGGGGCCAAGAGTTCTCCCAGAATTGTAACTTGATCTCCCAAACAAAGAGATCAGGAAACGGCAGCTTCAAAGGGGACAACGTTCCCACCCATTTCCCTGCCCTCTCCAGACTCCATCCTCTCTGCTCACTGCCCCCAAATCTCCAGAACTTCCCCACACCAGAGTTGACAACCCAATATACTATGCACCAGGGGTCATTTCCTGCAGGATCAGAGCTCCTGCAATAAAGAGCCCAGGGGGTGGGCACATGCAACAAGCCCCACCTCCTGCTCCCAGCAGCCCTTAGTCAGAGGCAAGAAGCAGCCACGTAAGTTGCAGAGCTCCCCCCAGCACCCCGGTCCAAAACAGTCCAGTGGCACCTTTAAGACCAAGTTTTATTCAGGTACAAGCTCTCCCTCCACTGCGAGGGCAGATCTGCACGTTCCCCCCCCCCCCCGATAGCTAGCAATCCAAAACAGTCCAGTGGAGCCTGAGCGGTGAGTGTTGCCTTCTGACACACTTCCGGTGATGTCAGGGTGTGTGGCATATGCAAATAAGTTATGCTAATTAGTTATGCTAATGAGCTCCTGCACCTCTTTTTCTACTAAATGATCCCTGCTATACACAGTTATCTCGATACGTGCGTTTACCATGTTCTGTGAATAAGGCACAGTGCATATTTTCCAGTTTTGGGACGCACGAACAAGTACCCTCAATAATTTCCAATGGCGTGTGCCACATTTTGAAAACACACGCATTGCAGTGTTGACACAAAATGGTGAACACATTCTCCCGCCACATGAGAGAGTAGGGCCGATATCGTAATGCCTGAGAAGGGCGTATAGGATAGACAGACCGTTCCCAACCTCCAGGTGGTGGCTGGGGATCTCCTGCTCTTCCAACTGGTCTTCAGGCAATGGAGATCAGCGCACCTGGAGAAAGGTAAACGTAAAGGTTCCCTTGCTCGAAAGCCAGTCGAATCCGACTCTAGGGTTGCGGTGCTCATCTCCGTTTCAAAGCCGAAGAGCCAGCGCTGTCCGAAGACGTTTCCATGGTCATGTGGCCGGCATGACTAAACACCAAGGTGCACAAAACGCTGTTACCTTCCCACCGAAGTGGTACCTATTTATCTACCTGCAATTTCTTGCTTTCGAACTGCTAGGTTGGCAGGAGCTGGAACTAGAGACAGGAGCTCACCCCGTTTTGCGGCACCCGGGTCTTGAACTGCTGAACTACTGACCTTCCACAGCCTGCAGTTCAGCTTAACCACTTGAGCCACCGCAGCTGGAGAAAAGACAACCACAAATAGGCCAACACCTATGATAGTTCACTCTAAAGGACCCAGTCCAAGTGCTGTACAAAACATGAATTATTATTCAAAAAACATATCTCCATAGTTTTTTTTCATACAAAAACTTCACAAGGAGACACAGGCTTCAAAAGTGGAACACAGAAGCAACGTAGGTTTAAAGACGCTATATATCCAGTCCAATATCATGTGCCTAGGCACACAATTCTAAGTCCAACAGTTTTAACTCCCATGTTGCCTTCTCTCTGTCTCCTTGTAAGGTTTTTGTAGGAAGAAAACTATCGAGAAAAATATATATTTTGAGTAATAATCCTGTTTTGTACAGCACTTGGATTGGGTCCTTTCAGGGCTCTTTTTGTAGCAGGAGCTCCTTTGCATATTAGGCAACACCCCCCCTAATGTAGCCAATCCTCCAAGAGCTTACAGCAGAGGTCATTCAGCCAGGAGGAGGCAGGAGAAGAGGGAGGGTAAGTTGCTTCCTCCCCGCCTCTCCCCACCCCTGCCTGTCTGGGGCCAGGGAGGGCCTTCGCGGAGCTTCCTCACACTGCCGCCGGCCTTGCAGGTCCACTGCCGGGCCTTATGATGTCAGGGTGTGTGGCATATGCTAATGTTATGCTAATGAGTCCCCCTAGCTCTTTTTCTACAAAACGACCCCTGGCTTACAGTAGCCCCTGTAAGAAGAGCTCTGTAAGCTCTTGGAGGATTGGCTACATTAGGGGGGGTGTCGCCTAATATGCAAAGGAGCTCCTGCTACAAAAAGAGCCCTGGGCCATCCTTTAGAGTGAGCCACCTGGACAAAATGACCGCTTTGGGAAGCGGACCCTACGGCATTAATATCCCATTGACGTCCCTCCCCTCACCAAACTCCACCTTCCTCAGGTTCCGCCTCCAAAATCTCCAGGTATTTCCTGACCCCAAGCTGGCAACCCCAGACATGTTTATAACTAGTCACCAAACCTACATCACACACAAAAAATACATAAATCGAGTATGTACGTGGAAGGGGGGGGGATATACAATGCTTGCTTTCATCCATTCAACTTTTCCAGCATTCAGCGGCCCAGTAAAAGGTCTGTTTCAATTCACACAGCACCATCATGCTTTGAGAGAAAACCAGATTTTTTTCCTCCATTACAGAAGCACAATGTAATCGGCCTCCCCCAACTTAATTGTCACAAAACTCTGCTCTTTTTTTGAGCTCGTTCTGTTGTCTGTGGAGTCCCGCGCTCGGCATAATCCTGTGTAAGTGGCGTCTAGTTATAAGTGGATACAGAATGGTCCAGATGTTTTATGTAATCCAATTCCCCGCCGGCAGTCTCCTACACGCTTATGGTGGCGTATCCAAGGCTGCTTTTTAAATACCGCCATGGAAGAAAGGAAGTAAACATTTACTGGGTAAAGCGAAGGTAATGATGGATTCAAGATGAGATTGCTGGAGAGAGAGAGAAAAACCCAACAGATTTTTCTCTCTCTTGATATTGTACTGGGGGGCTTGGTAAAGCAGGGTCGTCGGAAATTCTCCCGACTTACAGGGCATGGAATTAAAAAACAGGCCTTTCAACTGGGTTGGGTTCACACAAAAGCTTGACTGAGTCCTGTTTCTATTATAAAATGGGAATATGATTTCCCCATCAGTATTGCAATGATACCGTAGTGCTAGGGCTGCCAGGTATCCCCTGGCCACGGGTAGGGTTGCCAACTCCAGGTTGGGAAACTCCGGGAGATTTGGGGGCAGAGCCTGGGGAAGACAGGGGCCTCAGTGGGCCCAATGCCACAGATTCCACCCTCCAAAGCATCCATTTTCTCCAGGGAAACGGCTTCCTGTCGTTTGGAGGTGAGCTGTAATTCCGGGGGATCCCCAGGTCCCACCTGGAAGGTGGCATCCCTACGTAGCACTGTAAGAACTTCAGTTGGCTTTAAGGGCAGGTGACCACTTGGGGTGCCAAGACTGTGGGCACCAGGCGGCTGCTTGCTCTTGGCGTGACTGTCTACGCAACTCGTTGCTGGCTCGTCGGTGGAAACAAATAGAACCAACTATTCATTCCCTTAAGATTCAGTTGGGTAGCCGTGTTGAAGCAATAGATATAAATTGCCTGCCTATCATTTTTCTTCTCACCTTGACACAGAGAGTACTCCGTCTTTCTGTGTTGTACCTCTGAGGATGCCAGTCACAGCTGCTGGTGAAACGTCAGGTCCTACGATGCCCAGACCATGGCCATACAGCCCGGAAAATCTGCAGCTACTAATGAACTCTGGCCGTGAAAGCCTTTGCCAACAATAGAACAAAGTGTGAGTCCAATGGCACCTGTAAGACCCACAAAGTTTAATTCTGAGTATAAACTTCCCTGTGCATGCACACTTCTTCAGATACATGCATGCACATGAAAGCTTATCTCCAGAATTAAACTTTGTTGGTCTTAAAGGTGCCACTGGACCCAAACTTCGTTCTATTCATTCTGTTGTATTCTTTATTTTTTAAATTTTATTATTAAATTTATACCCTGCCCTCCCCGGATGGGCTCAGGGCGGCTAACAAATGAGGCACATATGCCAAGATTAAACAGGTAAAAACTTGACAGTACGGGACCTGCGCTGATTAGCCTTGTACGGATTTTAAAATGGGCATTAAAAAAGGAGGAAAATTAACATCATCAGAGCCATACATGATATACTTGTGTATCGGCTGAGACTAGAATTAATAAATTAATAATAGTTATTAGTAAAGATCTCGGGGTTGTAAAGGACGCCGATAATGATGGTGGGTGGCAGGGGTGAGAAAGGCAAACTCCACATGGGGGATTGTTAGGAAAGGGACTGACAACGAACAGGCAACGTTGTAATGCCCTTGGACAGAGCAACAGTACACCCATGTTTGGAATACTGGGTACAGTCCTGGTCGTTGTGTCTCAAAAAGGATATTGCAGTGCTGGAAAAGTACAGAGGAGGGCAACCAAGATAATCAAGGGGTGTGGGCACCAATGTTCCCTCTAAGCTGTGGAGACTTGTGAGCGAAAATTCTACTTTCTGAGCTCCTGGCATTAAAATTGTGGGCGAGCAATTTGGCTACTGCATAAATTAGTTTGCTCTGGAGCCATCCTTCCTGAGCTAAGACAAAAATGTGTGAGCCGAAGGCTAAAAAACTGTG
>NW_015164690.1:665187-686481 GCF_001447785.1 Gekko japonicus
GCATTAAAATTGTGAGCGAGAGATTTGGCTACTGCATAAGTTAGTTTGCTCTGGAGCCATCCTTCCTGAGCTAAGACAAAAATGGGTGAGCCGGAGGCTAAAAAACTGTGAGCTAGCTCACACTAACTCAGCTTAGAGGGAACACTGGTGGACACCTTCCCTATGAGGAAAGGCTGAAGAGTCTGGGATCAAGGTCAGTATTCTCTACTCTGACTGGCAATGGTTCCCCAGGGTCCTAGGCAGAAGTCTTTCACATCGCCTACTGCCACATCCTTTAACTCAGCGGTTCTCAACCTGTGGGTTGCGACCCCTTTGGGGGGTCGAGCGACCCTTTCACAGGGGTCGCCTAAGACCATCGGAAAACACAAATTGTAATTAGAAATAAATAGTTCACAATATATAATTACATATCGTTTTTGTGATTAATCACTACGCTTTAATTATGTTCAATTTGTAACGATGAAAATGCATCCTGCATATCAGATATTTGCATTACGGTTCATAACAGTAGCAAAATTACAGTTATGAAGTAGCAACGAAAATCATTTTATGGCTGGGGGTCACCACAACATGAGGAACTGTATTAAAGGGTTAGGAAGGTTGAGAACCACTGCTTTAACTGGAGATGCCGGGGACTGAACCTGGGACCTTCTGCATACCAAACAGAGGCTCTACCACTGAACCATGGCCCCTCCCAGACCATAGAGTTTTCCCTCTGAGATGGCCGTTTTCTCCAGGGGAACTGACCTCTGTATTCTGGAGAGCAGTTGTAAATCTAGGGGAACCCCAGCCCCCCCCCCCCCGGGGGCGGGGGGGGGAAGACCGTTTTCTCCAGGGGAACTGACCTCTGTATTCTGGAGAGCAGTCGTAAATCTAGGAGAACCCCAGCCCCCCCTGGAGGCTGGGAGGAGAAGAGAGGAAGAGAAGAGATTGGATTTATACACCGCGCCCTTCACTCGGAGTCTCAGAGCGGCTTCCAATCTTCTTCCCCTTCCCCTCCCCACAACAGACACCCTGTGAGGCAGGCGGTGCGGAGAGAGCTCTGAGAGAACTGTCCTTGAGAGAACAGCTCTGACAGAACTACGGCTTGCCCAAGGTCATCTAGCAGCTGCAAGTGGAGGAGCGGGGAATCAAACCCAGCTCTCCCAGATTAGAGTCCACCCACTTAACCACGACACCAAACTGGTATGGCTTTGATGTAGATTAAAGTCATGAGAAAGAGCTTGACAGCTGAGAAGGGATTTTTGCTTCTTGTCCTGCACCCAAGGCAGAAACAACACCAGACAACAGTTAACACAGGCTTACTTAAACCCTACTGAGTTGAAATTGCTGCAGCTGCCTCCTCAGAGGATTACAAGGAGAGAAGAAAAGTCCTAACACCCCTTCCAGTACAAACAATTGATAATATCATTATTATCATCACCATAATCCAAAATATTATTCTCTGATGCTGACATAATTAGTATGATTCACTGTTCGTACGAGGAAATATGTGTCAGGATATTTCCTCTCCCGTAATGCTGTGAGACTGTGGCAACTTTACATTTGCTTACTTTAGTGTTCCCTCTAAGCTGAGTTAGCTCACCGTTTTTTAGCCTCGGGCTCACACATTCCCCCCCCCCAAGTTCTTTTATTTTTTTATAGACAACAAACACAACACAAACAAACAAACACATAAATTGGGGGTCCCATCACATCATTAAACTGTCTGTCTGAGTACCTCATACAATATTTAATTATTTTCTACATCCCACATTGTATTTTTGTATAAGTCTTTTGCATATAATTAAAAATAAAGTTCTTGTTTCCTTCTAGATTGGCTGTATGTTGATATATTTTATTTGTTGTATTCTTCAACCCATTGGTAAAATCTTAACCATGTATTTTCAAAACTTTCACACATTTTTGTCTTCGCTCCGGAATGATGGCTCCAGAGCAAAGTGATTTATGCAGTTGCCAAAATGCTCGCTCACAACCGTAATGCCAGTGACTCACAAAGTGGAATTTTTGCTCACAAGACTCCACAGCTTAGAGGGAGCGTTAGAGTAAACCCTGTTGAACTCAGCGGGACTTGCTTATAAGAAATCCTGTACATAAGGGATGGGTGTGTCCAGGGCTATTTTTGGGCAGGAACGCACAGGAACGAGTTGGCCATGCCCAGCAGGAGCTCATTAGCATAATAGGCCACACCCAACAGCAGGAACTCATTAGGATTGGCTACATTAGGGGTGTGTGGCCTAACGTGCAAAGGAGTCCCTGCTACAAAAAAAGGCCCTGAGTTTTGACAACAAACAAGGTCAACAGAATAAGAAGCAAAAGGTGGGTGTGGCTGGATGACCACACTTCTGGTCACATGGGGGTGCGGCCTAATGTGCTAATGAGTTTCTGCATCTGGAGGCAGCCCGCCGCAAACGTTTACTAGTACCTTGGAGGTACTACCTTTTTAACAAGCATTTTCGGTGGCGGGTGTGCTCCACTTCCCAGATGTTGGGGTGTGATTGCGCCCAGATAATCCGCTCACCATCCGTGCCTCTCCCGCGGCAAACGTGACCGGGGCCTTTGTTACTCTTTTAAGGGGCTACTGGACTCTTGTGCTTTTCTAATGCCACAGGCTCCACCTCCCGAAGCATCCCATTTTCTCCAGGGGAACTGATCTCTGCAGTCTGGAGAGGAGCTGTAATTCCGGGGGGGATCCCCAGGTCCCCCCTGGAGGCCGGCATCCCTGGGTGGATTCTATGGCATTGACCTCTGCTGAGTTGCCACCCCCTCCTCAAACCACTCCCTCCCCCCAAATCTCCAAGTTGGGAAGTTCATGGAGATTTGGGAGGCAGAGCCTGGGGAGGGGAGGGGACCTCAGTGGAGTACAATGCCGCAGAGTCCGCCCTCCAAAGTTGCCATTCCCTCTAGAGGAACTGATCTCGGCAGTCTGGAGATTAGCTGCAATGCCTGGAGACCTCCAGATTTCCCCTGGAGGTTGGCAACGCGGAGTGCGCACATGTCTTGTACGTATTTCTCTCTGTATCTCTCTCTCTACACACCGACGTTTCACAGACACGTATGCGCAGCCATTCCGACGTGCTTGGTGAAGCAGCCGTGGAACCAGACTCACTCCAGATCCACTCCGCCCTCTCTCCCGCGGCCCCTCAGCGCCTGACTCTTTGGTTTGGTCCAACGTCCATTCCCCTTCCTTTCTCACCTTCCCCCCCCCTTTATTTGAACCTCCCCCGATTGGTACGGCCCAGCCGGCCGCTTCCCTCGCTTTCCCTCCCGGCCCCGCCCACTTCCTCTCCACGGCCAGCGCAGCCTCGCTGCGGGCCGCGGCTGACGTCACAGTGAAATCGCCCTATCAAAATCCCGAAGGGTTCGGGCAGAAGCTCACGCGTCCGGCAGAGACGGCCGCGCCGATTGGGCGAGCCGCCCAGTAAGGCGCCTGCTGATTGGCCGGGCCGCCTAATCCAATAGAGGGACGGTTTGCTCTGGGGGGAGGTGAGAGAGAAGGCTGGGCTGTGGGGGACAGAAGGGAGGAAAAAGGTGAGGGGCGGGGGGCCTGCGGGAGAGCGCCCCTAGTGCAGGGGGGAGCCCAAGGCGAGACCTGGGGGGGGGCAAGAACCCCCATGCGGGGCAGGGGTGGAGGGAGGCCGCCTCCCCCTCCACACCCGCTAAGAGGGTGGGGGAGGGGACCGGGACCGCCCAATGCAAGGTAGGGGGGGAGGGGAGTGGGGTGGCAGAGATTCCACCCCTCCCTCGCGTGCAAAGGAGGGGGGGAGCTGCCCCCCATGAAGCGGGGGGAGGGTGAAGCCTTTGTGCAGCGGAAGAGGGGCGGGTGGGGTGCTGGAGCTGTCAGGAGAGTCCACTGGCGAGGTAGGTTTTGTGCCACAGGAAGCGTGCTGACCTTTACGATGCCACAAGGCTCTTCCTTGCTTTAGGGTGGCCGGCAATGTTTCCTCTAAGCTGCGGGGTCTTGTGAGCAAAAATTCTACTTTGTGAGCTCCTGGCATTAAAACTGTGAGCGGGTGATCTGGCTGCAGCATAAATGTAGTTTGCTCTGGAGCCCTCCTTCCTGAGCGAAGACAAGAATCTGTGAGCTGGAAGCTAAAAATCTGTGAGCTGGCTCGCACTAACTCAGCTTAGAGGGAACACTGGCTGGCCGGCTCCGATTTGGGGACTTTCCTGGAGTATTGGCGGCGAGGGTTGCAGAAGGGAGGGACGTCAGTTGGGTATGATGCCACAGAGTGTCGTTTCCAAAGGGGCCCTTCCCCCCGGAGGTGGGGTGTGTGTAATCTCTGGAAATCAGCTGCAATTCTGGGAGATCTCCAGGCCCTACCTGGAGTTTGATGGTAGAGAGACGCAGCCTGTTTTCTATCAGCAGAGTGGAAGGAAAGAGCCTTCCTGGAGCAATGGGTGGCAGGGCCCATCTCTGCAGAAGGGGTACCTTCTTAAGAGCAGGAAGAAGGACATGTGAACTGGAGAGTGTCCCTTTAAAAATGTGGGGCTGGGGGTTACTGAGGTGGGGCAGCCAAGTACTGAGGATGTTCTTCCCTATTATAGTGGGGCAACCCGCAAAAGAGGGAGGGAGGTATAATTCCTGTGGTGAGTTACAGTTTTACAGTCTTCCCTGCTTTCTACTTATTGCAGTCTGTTAAAAATGCAGAATTCAGGGTTTTAAAAAGAGTTTCTGAAAGGATGCCCTTTTCTTTGCAGGACTTGGTGTGCTGAAACAGGCCATATTGGATGTGTTGTTAGGACCACGAGCCCTTCCAGGGCTGCTTGCTGGCTTTGAGCCTGGAAGGTACGTGAGAGAAACCAGATCCACTCTCTATGTGGAAGAAATAGAGTATGTGAGGTGAGAGCCCAAGAGGCTGCTGGTAGAGTGGTGGATAAAAATCAATGAAAAGAGAAAAATTAAAATTACTTAAAATCATGCTAAATTGTCAGCTACACTTAAAATCTGTGTTTTTTTTAAAAAAAAACACTGAAATATAAACACTTAAATGATCTCATAAAACTAAATCTGTGATCCACTATCAAGCATGTAAAAAACCACATGATATGGCAACATAGGTATCCTGAACTCAAGCACTATAGGCAGAAAATGGTGGATCTTATGCTGTATCTCTAAATGTGGAAAATTATGAATACTTATGAGTCTACCTTGCCAACAGCATGCATACTTACTTTGCATCTTTTTTCTTTTTTGCTGTATAGTCACAGCTGATTTACAGCAACCCCATAGGGTTTTCATGGCAAGAAATGTTCAGAGGTGGTTTGTAGTTGCCTACCTCCACATTACGACCCTAGTATTCCTTGGCAGTCTCCCATCCAAATATTAACCAGAACTGACCTTGCTTAGCTTCCAAGGTCTGATGAGATCGGGCTAGGCGGGTCAGGGCTCACATCTCATAGAGAAAGCCTTTTTTCCCCAGTTACTTTCTGCCCATGCTTCTGCAAAAACTCTGGGGATTTAAAATGGGGCTGTATAAACTCTTGGAAGTGGCTTGTGCTAGCCCAAGAAATTTTTTTGATTTTTTCCCCTCTGATCAGCTGACAGGCTCTCTGCCACCACCAAACTGGTTTTTTTGGGGGGGAAACCTTAATTTCAGTACATTTTGCCCCAAGGTCGACGTATATTGAATCTTGTTTGCCATTTTACTGCCCAAATATAAGTATAACCAGTTTAAAAAGAGCTTTGTGAAGCATTTCACAGTCTATTTTAAATTATTCGTAATGCCAAACTTTAATGTTGTTTGCAGATGTGCTGGCTACCGATCATTTACGTTTATCTATTTATTTATTTTTTATTAACAATTTTTCAAAGTTTTTACATCATAATAACCAATCTTAAACATAATAATACATAAATAGGTTATTTATTAAGCATTACTTTCCTATCGCAGATTTTCTAGCATTAACTTAAAAGTAAATCATATAGTGATACAGGGGATTACTAGGTAAATCTCATGTTTTAGCATATAGCTGATAACGGGATACCAGGGTGCTACATTTTTCTGTTTGTAGTTACTTGGAGATGCATTATTTATTTATTTGTCAGATTTATACCCCACCTTCCGGCCGAGACAAGCTCAGGGCGGCTTACAGAGAGTAAAACGTATGAATTACAATTAAAACAATTTTAAAACCAACGAAAACCATCTAATATAATGAAGTGCTAATAGTCATGTATTGTTTAACGATGGCAGGCGTTAATCAATGGTCCCTTCTCGCAGGGGGCTCTAAGCGGCTGGCACAGGCTGCTGCTGTTGCCGAATCCGGGGCGGGGCAGGGTTCTCTATCTTCAGCTGTTAAAGGCGGCTCCTTAATTGAAGGCCTAGGCGAAGAGCTCTGGGGGAGGGTTCTCTATCTTCAGCTGTTAAGGGCGACTCCTTAATTGAAGGCCTGGGCGAAGGGCTCTGTTTTACAGGCCCTGCAGAACTGGATGATGTCCCGCAGGGCCCTGTTCTCTTCTGGGAGCTTGTCCCACCAGAACGGAGCTGCCACCAAGAAAGCCCTGGCCCTGGTTGTAGCCAGCCTGGCCTCCTTGAGACCCGGAAGGGCCGGTCGGTTCTGAGATCCTGATCGCAGTGCCCTCTGGGGAACATGTGGGGAAAGGCGGTCCTTCAGGTATGTAGGTCCCTGACCGTAAAGGGCTTTAAAGGTAAGAACCAGCACCTTGAAACGGATCTGGTATGCTATCGGCAGCCAGTGTAATGCATAGATATTTTAAACATAGTTTTCCTTAAGATAAAATAGTCCCAACGTCGATTATGCCGTTGTTGTTACATTTATCTGTTTAGATATCTGTTTAGATATTTATACCAGCTTTTTCCTGCAGTGTTGGGGTGATTGTTCCGCCCCTCCGTTCCTTATCCTGGGAACAATAACCCTGTGAGGTAGGTCAAGCCGAGAGTCAGTGACTGGCCCAAGGTCACCCTGCGAGCTTCCATAGCAGAGTATCGATTCAAACCCAGGCCTTCCAGATCTCGTTTGATACTCTAGCCGCTGCAGCATGCCGATTTTCTGTGAATCAATTGCCGCAATGCTTTTTGACTGCATATTTGTATCCTTGCTCTTCCAAGGAGCTCAAAGTGGTATACACAGTTCTCTCTCCTCCATTTTATCCTCACCAATGCTGTTAGGTAGCTCAAGCTGAGAAAGCAACTGAGCTGAGGTTCCCCGGTTAACTTCATAGCTGGGTAGGGATTTGAACCCAATTTCCCTAGTTCTGTCCTTACAGATTAACCACTACATCACACCGGCGCTCAGTCAAATAGCGCAGTGATCTTTTGGCGGGTGGGAGGGGGATCCCCAGATCCTTGGGTCAGAGGCAGTCCTCTCAGAGCTGTTCTCTGCCCCATCGACCTCACAGGGTGTCTGTTGTGGGGAGAGGAGGGGAAGGAGATTGTAAGCCTTTGAGTGAAGGGCAGGGTATAAATTCAACGCTTCTGCTTCTTCCCCTTCCTCTTGGTGTCATGGTTAAGTGCACGGACTCTAATCTGGGAGAACCGGGTTTGATTCCCCACTCCTCCACTTGCACGTGGATGGATGACCTTGGGCAAGCCATCGTTCTGATAAGAGCTGTCCCTGAGAAAGAGCAGTTTCTGTCAGAGCTCTCTCAGCCCCACCTCCCTTACAGGGTGTCTGTTGTGGGGAGGGGAAGGGAAAGGAGTTTGTAAGCCGCTCTGAGACACCTTTGGGTAGTGAAGGGCGGGGTATAAATCCAATCTCCTCCTCCTCTTCTTCTTCACAAGCCCACGCTCCGAAAAGGTGGACTGTATTCATTTTCTATATGTACTTTTATTTAGTTTGTTTCATTCATCCTGCCTTTGCTAAACATGGGAAAGGAGCAAGGCGTTGGCAGTCCCTGGTTCCCCTTTCTTTGACGACCAGATATCTTGCTCCGTTCCCCTGTAGTTCTGGCACAGCTGTTCTTGAAAAAGGGAAGTTTCTGTCAGAGCTCTCTCAGCCCCACCTACCTCACAGAGTGTCTGTTGTGGGGAGGGGAAGGGGAAGCAGTTTGTGAGCCGCTCTGAGACTCCTTTGGGTTAGTGAAGGGCGGGGTATAAATCCAATCTCTTGTTCTTCCCCTTCCTCTTCTTTTTTTCCCTTTCTTCCTCCTCCACCTGCCCTTCCCCTCCTCCTTCCCCTCCATGGTCCCAAACCACCCTTTTATTCCTGTCTTCTGTTTCTTTACTAATCCTCAAGGATACTTGACCTCCTATCCACTGATGGCCAAGGTCTGTTTGCAGGGTGAGCTTCTTAAAAGCTTTTTGCAGGCCCAAGTATCTAACGTTGGCACTCTCGAAAGAAAAACTGTAGAAGATTGGCGTGACGGGACTTCCACTCGGGGGAATCGTGTTGATTCATTGGATGCCGGCCTCAAACTTAATCCCCTTCCGCTTTCGAGAAAATGTGTCCCGTATTAGAACTCGTCAACTCCGGATTAATGTAGAAGAGGGAACAACAGTTTCTTGTACATACATAACAAATCCGATGTAAAAGCCATTGAGATCAGGAGGAACCCGCATTTCTAACCCTTTCAAGGCGATAGCAGTCTTAGCACGCAGGAAGCTTGCAAGGGGTAGGGGGACGAAAAGCCGCCTGTTCCACTGTGCGTTCGCTCTGAGGCACGTATTGCTGTTGTGTGGGATGGGGAATGAATGTGGTGGCTGAGGGCACAGAGGACAAATCGCATAGGCAATTTGTTTTGCAGGGGTCAAGACTTAAACATTCACAGTAGCTGGCTATTGCAGTGACTAAGAGAAAGCATTAAAACGATCCCTTTGGCCATCTCCCCACCGCCAAACCGTGGCTGAGGGCACAGAGGACAAATCGCACAGGCAATTTGTTTTGCGGGGGTCAAGACTTAAACATTCACCCTTTAAGTAGCTGGCTGTTGCAGTGACTAAGAGAAAGCATTAAAACGATCCCTTTGGCCATCTCCCCACCGCCAAACCACACACTGAAGCATCACACTGCGAAAGAGTTAACTGCTGCATAAAACAATCCCATTTTTATCAAGTTCTTCAGGAAGCTCAAGGAAATGTACATAGGTCCCCCCCCCATCCGCATCGCCAGGGTCTTCTGAGGATAACACGGAGGTTAGATTGAGTGAGGGAGCGTGGGAGGCTTAAAGTCAACTCAAGTGAGCACTTGTCGCCGAATGAATTACGAACATAAGAGAAGCCAATGTTGGATCAAGCCAGTGGCCCATCTAGTCCAAGACTGGGTCACACAGAGGCCAAAAATACCAGGTGCCATCAGGAGGTCCAGCAGTGGGGCCAGAACTCCAGAAGCCCTCGTTTCTCCAGGCTAAAGAGCCCTAAGCGTTTTAACCTTTCTTCATAGGGAAAGTGTTGCAACCCTTTGATCATTCTAGTTGCCCTTTTCTGCACTTTTTCCAATGCTATAATATCCTTTGTTAACCTTGCCAGTATAGCTCTTACCATTCCTGTCCCTTCCTGATTTGGGGTGTGCGAATCCCCCCCCATCCCTGTTTTTCCCCCCTTGGTTCGGGTATATGGAACAACAAAAAAATCAGCTTTCCCTGAAAAATCTTGGATTCCAATTCCAGTGCAATATTTGGATCTGGGATTTTTCGGCAATTCTGATTTTTTTTGCCCCCGGGGGGGGGGATTGCACACCAGACGTTGTGCCCATGAGGGAGCAGTTTAAACCGGGCTGCAAGAGAAGGCAATAAGAACATAAGAGACGCCAATGTTGGGTCAGGCCAAAGGCCCATCCAATCCAACACTGTGTCACACAGTGGCCAAAAACACCAGGTGCCATCAGGAGGTCCACCAGTGGGGCCAGGACATAAGAAGACCCCCCCAAGCACCAAGAAGACAGAGCATCACTTGCCCCAGAGTCCCTATCTATACCTGGTGGCTAATAGCCACTGATGGACCTCTGCTCCATATGCTTATCTAATTCCCTCTTGAAGCCGTCCATGCCTGTAGCCGCCGCCACCTCCTGTGGCAGTGAATTCCACGTGTTCATCACTCTTTGGGTGAAGAAGTACTTCCTTTTATCCGTTCTAACCCGACCGCTCAGCAATTTCATGGAGTGCCCACGAGTTCTTGTATTGTGAGAAAGGGAGAAAAGGACGTCTTTCTCGACCTGCTCTATCCCACGCATCATCTTATAAACCTCGATCATGTCACCCCTCAGCCGTCGTTTCTCCAAGCCCCAAGCGCTTTAACCTTTCCTCATAGGGAAAGTGTTCCAACCCTTTTATTATTCTAGTTGCCCTTTTCTGCACTTTTTCCAGTGGTATCATATCCTTTTTAAGGTGTGGTGACCAGAACTGCACACAGTAGGATAACACAGTAGGATGCCAAGCCCAAGCAGAGGGGAGCTGTTCGTTCCGGCCACCCTGGCCAATGCTGAGCTGCCCCAGCCAAGGCAGCGCGTAGCCCTCAGCTCCCACTGCCCCAGCCGATCTAATCTTGCCGCTCGGTCTAAACCAAGCTGCAAGAGGAACTAGCCCCAGCCGAGTCTAAACCGGGCTGCACGAGAAACCAGCCCGCCCCAAGCCAAGCTGGTGGGGGCTGTCTTCTGCAGCCTCTTTAAAGTTTAAAGGGACCTGATTTGGATAGCCCAGGCAAGCCCAATCTTGTCAGATCTCAGAAGCAAAGCAGGGTCGACTCTGGCAAGTAGTTGGACGGGAGACCTCCTCGGAATGCCAGCACTCGGGATAACAGGGGCAGGCTTTATTCAGCCGCCTCTCTGAACATCCTCCAGGCCGCCATGACTTCCAGGTGTACACGCACACACACACATGTACATAAAAATTAAGAAATACCCCCCCCCCAAAAAAAGTTTAAAGGGACCGCAGAAGTCCGACAAACAGCTTGCTGTTTTCGGATCTACCGGTAATTCCCGAATATATCCGGGATTTTCTCAGGACTTTCCCCCCTGGTTTTCACGGGGAAACCCGGATACATTTGGGATACCCATTTGGGGAAACCCGCAAACGACTTTCGTTCCTCTTGCTTCCTCTTCGCACGCACGCTGCCAGGCTGCCACTTCATATGAGCAGCTGAATTGTGCAACTTTAAAAGACTGAGTCCGTTGCATAAGCTCAGTGCTGACCTGAGTGTCACTGCATCCAGTCTCTCAGAAGAGGCATCCCCTTGTGTGGAAGAGCAGGAGGAAATCCTCTTTCTACGAAGGCACCTCTGTCTGTGTAAGGGCTTGTCTTTAAAAACATTTTTAAAGGCCTGCTACCTGGTTCATTCATTTATTTATTAGCCATCTTATCTTCCTTACGGTGCTCAAGGCGGCTTATGAATAAAACAGATAAAATGAAATGCATTCAAAGCAGAAGAGTCAAGATTTAAAAACCACAATTCAGGACTGCTAATAAACTTAAAACAATTGTGGGGCTGCCACCAAAAAGGCTGTCTCTCGTGCACCCACCAGACGAGGTTCGTTGACTTATCAGCAGGTCCTCTCCCTGAGATCTTAATTTCTGGGCAGATACGCATAGGAGAAGATGGTCCTTCATAGAGATATGAAGGCCCGGAAAAAAACCAGAAAAATTCGGGAAAAAAACGTTTTTTCCACGTTTTTTTACTGAAGCCTTTTTGTTTTTTTCCGAAAAATTGGAAAAATTGAAAAAAAAAAAGAAAAAAAAATTGATTATAGAACGTTTTATTTTAACATGATGAATAACATATTTTAAGACCAGGTGTTCAAATATTTTCCAAATCATTTCTAAAAAATATATATATGGTATCAGATTGATGTAATTTCTGTGCACTGAGGACAAGCAAGTCCTAGGTTACAAACTGAACTCTCCAATGCAAGAACAAGATGCATTTCTTCCTTTAGGAGGTGCGATTGTCAGAAGAAAATAAAAAAGTTTCAGTTTTGTTTCTGCATGTGGGTGGGTATTCTGTAATAATTGTTTGAATACACTATATTTTTAATATGTTAGTTGTGATAATTTCATGCCAAGTAAAAATGTCCATAGTCATATTTTATGTTCCTAAAATAACAGAATGACTTTCAAACTAGAAAAGACAAAAGAAATGCTAATGTAGCATTTTTTCAATTTTTCCGAAAATTTCCGTTTTTTCCGAGCTTCAAAATTTCCGGAAATTTTACATTTCTAGTCCTTCATATAACTCAGTCCCAAGCCAAGAGTTCATTAAGGCCCAAAACAAGGGTTTATTAAGGTCTAACACAATGCCTTGAATTGGGCTCAGGAGTGGATCGGTAGCCAGCATAATTGCGGCAGTATCTGCTTCTATACAGAATTACGGTGCATTTGTGGGTTTCCCCTGCTTTTCTCCAGTTTTCTCTCTCGTGCACCCACCAAACAAGGCTCGTTGATTGACGGGACGGTCAGAAGGGCCTCCCCCTGGGATTTTAATTCTCTGGGCGGGAACATACGGGAGATTGATTGGAGGGTTGGGGCTATCTTTTTAAATCTGAAGCTGATTTTATTGCTCGGAAGATTCTTGCCTCCGTCTACCCCACCCAGCTCCTTAACTGCTTCTCTCCGATGATCTTCCCCAGCAGGCCTGGAACTTCTAAGCATGATGGCAGAGCAAGGGGAGGAGACGCTGGTGTACGTGGAGCACCGCTACGTCTGCTCAGAATGCAGCCAGCAGTTCAGCTCCTTGGAAGAAGCGCTGGTCCATCAGCAGAGCCACATGTGCCCCCAAGAGCAACAGTACGAAGTGGTGGGGTTGGCGGAGGCCGGGCTGGTGGCCGGGGCCGAGGCCGGCCTCTATCAGACTGTGACCGTGCAGGAAAGCCAGTACCAGTGCTTGGAGTGCGGGCAGATCCTCTTGTCTCCGGGGCAGTTGTTGGAACACCAAGAGATGCACCTCAAGATGGTCACCCAGGAGCCGGTGAAGCCGGTCAGTTCCAGCCAGATCCACTACGAGTGCATCGAATGCAAGGCCCTGTTCACCAGCCAGGATGTGTGGCTTGCCCACCGGCAGACTCACCGCAAGCCTCCAGAGCCCCCAGCCCCTCCTCCTCCTCAGAGCCGAGCGCTGGTGAACTTAGAGCATTCGTACCGTAAGCCAGAAGACGGGGTGGATTCCGGTGGCACCGTGCAGCTGCTGCTGTACGAGTGCAGCGAGTGCTTCCAGCTGTTCCAGTCCACTGCAGACTTCTTGGAGCACCAGGCCACACACCAAGTCATCGCGCCGTCCCCTGCGCTGCGAGCCAGGGAGCAGCCCGCCATCCGCCCTGCAGAGATGAAGGAACTGCCACCCCCACCACCTTTGAGCTTGGTGGGGGTGCACAACGGGGCAGTGCCCCCACCCGCCCCACCCAGCGTCACGGCCACCGATCACAGCTATGAGCTGAAGAACACCCCCGGGGAGCAGCCGCCCAGTAAAGCCAAGCAGCCAGCCAAGGAGCACGGGTGCACTGAGTGCGAGCAGGTCTTCCCCTCAGCCCACAAGCTCCAGCTGCACATGAGGAGCCATCGGCAGGGTGCCTTCAAATGTCCGCTGTGCAGCAAGGTGCTGCCGTCTCCGGGGGCTCTCGAGAAGCACCGAGAAGAGCACAGCGGGGAATCGCGCTTCCTGTGTGTGGACTGCGGCCTGGGTTTTGGGACCGAGGCCGTGCTACTATCCCACCGGCGCACTCACTCGTCCAACCCTCTGTACCGCTGCACTTGTGGGAAGACCTTCATTAACATGACCAAGTTCCTCTACCATCGGCGGTCCCACAGCGCCAACTCGACACAGTCCCACGAGTTGCCCGAATCCCCTCTGGAGGACCAGTCTTTGGAGGAGGAGCTGCCCGAGGCCCCCCAACCCCCCGAGAAGCAGCAAGAGGTGGTCCCGCTGGCCATCATCTGCTCGGTAGACAATGCTGCCACCACCTTGGTGGACGGCATCGCCGTGGAGCAAAAACCGGAGGAGTTCCAGTGCCAGCTGTGTAGCAGCACCTTCCCCAAACAGGCGCAGCTGTCGCGCCACCAGCGCTTCGCCCACAAGATGGAGCGCCGCCACAAGTGTCTGACCTGTGGCAAGATGTTCAAAAAGAAGTCCCACATGCGCAACCACCTCCTGACCCACACGGGGGAGAGGCCATACCACTGCAAGGAGTGCGGCAAGAGTTTCAACTCCCCGGCCAACCTGCAGCGCCACCGCCTGACCCACACCGGTGAGCGTCCGTACCGCTGCGACATCTGCCAGAAATGCTTCACACAGTCATCCACCTTGCAGCAGCATCTCCTGGTGCACAGCCGCCACTACCCATACAAATGTCAGGAGTGCGGCAGCGTCTTCCACCGGCCCTACCGTTTGCTCATGCACCGCTACCACCACACCGGGGAGTACCCCTATAAGTGCCAGACCTGCGGGCGTTCCTTCTTGCTTCGCCGCCTGCTGGAAGTCCACCAGCTGAGCCACATAGGCCAGCAGCCCCACCGCTGCACGTCCGGCTGCGGGGCAGCCTTCGTCACCGCCGAGCAGCTGAAGGAGCACAAGTGCGGCAAGATGAGCCGTCACTTCGAGTGCTCCGTCTGCGGGAAGAAGGTGGGCTCCACGGCACAGCTGAGAGCCCACGAGCGCCTGCATGGGGACATCCAGACCCCTGAAGGGGCGGAAGAGGAACCCCCCATGCACGAACCGCCTCCACCCCGACCTCGTCGCCCGACCTGCCCCAAGACATTCGAGTGCAGCGACTGCAAGAAGCTGTTTAGCACTGACACGTCCCTTCAGGTTCACCGCCGCATCCACACCGGCGAGCGCCCTTATCCTTGCCCGGATTGCGGGAAGGCCTTCCGGCAGTCTACACACCTCAAAGATCACCGGCGCCTGCACACGGGGGAGAAGCCCTTCAAATGCAACGAGTGCGGGAAAGCGTTCACCATCGCCGTACGGCTGGCTGAGCACAAGCGCATACACACCGGGGAGCGCCCGTACCACTGCGACGCTTGCGGCAAGGCTTACCGCTCTTTCTCCAACCTCTGGAAGCACCGCAAAATGCATCAGCAGCAGCGCCTGCAACACGAGCAAGAGGTCATGGCAGAGGCTGTAGCTGCCGCCGCCGCAGCTGCTGCCGCCGCCGCCGCATCATCTTCGACTTCGGCGAACGAGCCGGTCTACGGAAACACTGTTACCATCATGGAGACCATCCCGGTGGTGGAGACCATCGAAATCTATCCAACCGATGGAGGCGTTCACTTTGAGAACATCCAGGTGGAGAACGTCCAGATTGGTGGGGTTTGAGTTGGGCTGGGGGGAGTGAGGAGGGGCAGCTGATCACGCTCGGTGGACTGGGAGCTGCTGTTCTCTGGCTCCCCCTTATGGGGCTCCAGTGTAGCTGCAACGAGTTAATACCCTCAAACCTGTCCTTCCCCCAGCTTTTACCTGTGCCCCCTTTCCCGTCCGCATCCTGGCTATTTCTGGAATGTGGGCACATCCTCCTTTCTTCCACAGAGATGGGACTGGGCACCAATCTCTCCTTTCTCCCCCTGCCCGGCCCCTCCTTCAGGGGCTCGGTCACTCCCTACCACCGTGGTCGCCGCTCCTTCACCCCGTGCCGTTGACCAGGTCACTCCCCGTTCAGCTCTAAGAAATGTGGCTTTTCTTTCACGACTCGGGTAATCCCACGAATGCCCACTAGCAGCTTTCTCCGGGGCTGATCCCGATGCTGAATTTTTTTTCTTTTCTTTGTCGGTTTGTCTAATAGAGAGCTCCAGGGAGCCGACTCCCCCACCACGGTACAGTCTGGATTGTAAATACCTCTTGACTGGATTTCTCCTTTACCTTGCGGGAGCCTCTCCCTGTTTGCCCACTGGTCCCCATCTCCCAGGCATCCTCCCATGGCCCATAACACCCTCCTTTATTTGGTTTCTCGCTAACTGGATTCCTCCCTATGGCCGTGGAGGGCTCTTTTTTTTTGTTTTGTTATTTCATATTAAAATTAAAAGAGAAATCGAAGTGCTTGTGACTTCTGACGTGTGGTTCTTTTGGCTTTGGAGGGAGGACAGGATCGGGACAAGAAGACTGGAGCGGGGTTTGCACGTGTGAAGAGAGGCTCTAGACCAATGCTCCCTCTAAGCTGTGGAGTCTTGTGAGCAAAAATTCTACTTTGTGAGCTCCTGACATTAAAGTGGTGAGCGAGCGATTTGGCTACTGCATAAATCAGTTTGCTCTGGAGCCATCCTTCCTGACCTGAGACAGAAATGTGTGAGCCGGAGGCTAAAAAACTGTGAGCTAGCTCACACTAACTCAGCTTAGAGGGAACACTGCTCTAGACCAGGGGTGTCAAACCTAAGGCCCGTGGGCCAGAACCGGCCCATGCAGGGCTCTTACCCAGCCCGCAAGTAATTGGTATATATGGAAGTATAAGGGACTCCCCCTTTTATGGTATCCCTTGGTGGGAAAAAACTAGTCTTGCATATAATTAAATACATTTATTGGGGCTTTTGTGGACTCCCCCGTAAATCAATTGCTTTCACTGCTAGGAATCGGATCGCTTTTGTTTGTGTTTTGAGTAAAAATAATAGAATTAATTGGGTTTTCCTGTGTCCTTTTCAAAGTTTATCTCTCCGGTACCCGGCATTACGTTTTATGGCAGACGTGGCCCGGCCCGACAAAGTGACATTTATGTCATATCCGGCCCTGGTAACGAATGAGTTCGACACCTCTGCTCAGCCTCCTCCCCTTTTAATACACTCAAAGGAAACTTGCCGGGACAGCACCACAAGGACCGGAAGGGGGGGATTAATCCATTTAAAGAAGAATCTGTGCAACTAAAAAAAAATCATGTGTGCGGCGGAAAGTGCCCTTGAGTCGCAAATGACTGACGGTGACCTGCAGTGGGGTTTCCGGGGCAAGAGACGAGCAGAGGGGGTTTGCCCTTGCCTGCCTCCGCATCACGACCCCGGTATTCCTGGGGGGTTTCCCATCCAAATACTTGCCAGGGCTGGCCCTGCTTAGCTTCTGAGACCTGTCAAGATCGGGCTAGCCTGGGCTATCCAGGTCAGGGCAAAAAACCCTGCCAACTTATACCCTCAAGTGCCCTTGATTTATTTTTAAAGTTAATTATGTTTTAATACCTCCTGCTCGCATCATGTTAGAAAGGGTATTCCTTTGGGGGTATTCCTGTGCTCTCAAGCCTGGAAGTCATAGTGACTGCTGGCGACCCCTAGTGAGGCTAGGACATTTCAGAGAGGTGGGCTTGCTGTTGCCCGTCTCTGTGTCCCAGCCCTGGCATTCCTTGGAGGTCTCCCTTCCGAGTACTTGCCAGGGTCGGCCCTGCTGAGCTTCCGAGATCGGGCTTGCCTGGGCTGTCCGGGTCAGGGCAAGGGTATTCCCTTTTTTAAAACAACGAAAGGAAATGTAAAACACAGAGATACATTAAGTACACAGCTATCCTTTCCCTCTTTACAGCCACGCACATAGACATCCTTTATCAGTACAGGGCAATAGTGGTCAGGGGTCATTTCATAGAAAAAGAGGTGCAGGAGCTCATTAGCATAACTTATTTGCATATGCCACACCCCCTGACATCACCGGAAGTGTGTCAGAGGGCAACACCCACCGCTCAGGCTCCACTGGACTGTTTTGGATTGCTAGCTATTGGGAGAGGGGGGACATGCAGATCTGTCCTCGCAGAGGAGGGAGAGCTTGTACCTGAATAAAACCTGGTCTTAAAGGTGCCACTGGACTGTGTTGGATTTGGGGGCCGGGGAGGGGCTCTGCAGCTTACCTGGCTGCTTCTTGCTCTGACTGAGGGCTGCTGGGAGCAGGGGGCGGGGCTTGTTGCATGTGCCCGCCCCCTGGGGTCTTTACTGCTGGAGCTCCATTCCTGTGCGCTCCTGCAGGAAATGACCCCTGAAATGGTATTAACTCAAGTCTATTGCCAGTTCCATCTTCTGTACAGCCCCTGACTAGTAGGTCTAATCCGAGTGTGTGTCTGCTTTTCTGGCACGCTATTAATTTCACAGCGGTATAGATCTTCTTTGGGAGGGAAGGTGGCACGGTATAGCCCAACCTAGTCAGGTCTCAGAAGCTGTCAGCCCCGGTTAGAACCAGTGTTCCCTCTAAGCTGAGTTTAGTGTGAGCTAACTCACAGTTTCTTCGCCTCCGGCTCACACATTTTTTGTCTCAGCTCAGGATTGAGGGCTCCAGAGCAAACTAATTGATGCAGTAGCCAAATGGCTCGCTCACAACTTTAATGCCAGTAGCTCACAAAGTAGAAGGTTTGCTCACAAGACTCCAAATCTTAGAGGGATCATTGGTTAGAACTTGGATGGGAGACCTCCAAGGAAGATGGCAGAGGAAGGCGATGGCAAACCACCTCTGCTTTCCCCCTTGCTTGAAAGCCCCTTGGCTGGGGTTGCCAGAAGTCAGCTGCAACTTGACAGGACTTTACACAAACACAGATCAACTTTTCAACAACTAGTCTCATAGCTGAAGGAGCTGCGGTGGCTCAAGGGGTTAAGACGCTGAACTGCAGGCTGTGGAAGTTCGGTAGTTCAGCAGTTCGAGACCCGAGTTGCTGCATGACAGAGTGAGCTCCCGTCTCTAGTTCCAGCTCCTGCCAACCTAGCAGTTCGAAAGCAAGAAATTGCAAGTAGATAAATAGGTACCACTTCAGTGGGAAGGTAACAGTGTTCCGTGCGCCTTGGTGTTTAGTCATGCCGGCCACATGACCACAGAAATGTCTTCGGACAGCGCTGGCTCTTCGGCTTTGAAACGGAGATGAGCACCACAACCCTAGAGTCGGACTCAATTGGCTTTCGAGCAAGGGAACCTTTACCTTTACCTTTAACCTTCTAATTAAAGTTATCACTTGTCCTGTTGGCTAATCAGCCATTCTTTTTCCATTTCAAAGAATAATAGAGTTGGAAGGGATCTCCAGAGTCATCTAGCCATTTTATCCTCTCAACAACCCTGTGGGGTAGGCCCAAGGTGACCCAGCCCGCTTCTGTGGCAGAGCAAGGATTTGAACCTGAGTCTCTCAGATCCTACGTTGACACGAACCGCCACATCGCACGTGGTAGGTGGATTTAATTATTTAAAACCCATGCAATTGACTGACGTTTTCTTACACTGAGTAACTAAAATGAGCATATCCCTCTCAAGGGAAGGGACACACATATACGAACACGTGAAGCTGCCTTATACGGAATCAAAATGTTGGTCCATCAAGACCTGTACCATTTCTTAGACTGGCAGTGGCTCTCCGGGGTCTCAGGCTGAGGTCTTTTGCATCACCTACTTCCGAGTCCTTTTGACTGGAGATGTTGGGGATTGAACCTGGGACCTCCTGCATGCCAAGCAGGTGCTCTGCCACTGAGCCGTAGCCCCTTCGCCGTGCCTTTGTCTCATTAGCTCTAGTTATCTCTGGAAATGCCTGCCATGCCTTGTTTGAAGGAAGAACCATCTGTAACGGTTTCTTTTGCCGCTTTGTACTGCAGTAACGCCAGAGCAGTCAAGACAGCCTCCACCGTTAAGTCTCGGCATGACAAGGTACAACGGGTCCCCCCGCTGGGAAGCCATAGCCGAGTGAAGGAACGCAGTACTTTCCATGTACAAAATCCCAGATTCTGTTCAGCGCATTTACAGCAGAAAGGATCTGGAGTAACGGCTTGGGGAAGACCGTGCGCAGCCTGGTTGGACTGGAACCAGGGCTATTTTTGGGCAGGAACGCACAGGAACGGAGTTCCGGCTGGCTTCCAAGTTGGCCACACCCAGCAGGAACTCATTAGCATAACAGGCCACACCCGACAGCAGGAACTCATTAGGACTGGCTACATTAGGGGTGTGAGGCCTAACATGCAAAGGAGTTCCTGCTACAAAAAAAAAGCCCTGGGTTTTGACAACAAACAAGGTAAACAGAATAAGAAGCAAAAGGTGGGTGTGGCTGGATGAGCACACTTCTGGTAACATGGGGGTGTGGCCTATAATGCCAATAAGCTGTGCTGTCAGGGGTGTGGCCTAATAGGCTAATACGTTTCTGCTGCTGGGTGTGGCCTATTATGCTAATGCGTTCCTGCTGGGCTTTTTCCACAAAAAGAGCCCTGACTGGAACAATGCTACTGCACAAATCTAGTGATTAAAAGTTGAAGCCCTGTTCGGTGTCTCTTAAATGGGACGCTGGCAGTACGGGAGAACTGTCTTGGGGGGCTTTGTGCTTGCGTGGCCGCCTGTTAGGCCGCTCCCTGCGCAAGTTGGTTACGCGCAGGTAGCACCCCCAGCTTAAAGGAGGAGCTGCACGAATACAGCAAGTCCTTCAAGCAAGTCCTTTTTGCCTTGCCGGGGTCCCGTTGAAACACCACAAAAATTTACCTTGTTTGTGTGTCTGCACGTTATCCCTGACTATTCTCTTGTTACCCTTTGAGACGGGAGGATTTCCCCTTTCCAGTGGGGCATGACGCAGTTAAAGGCTGCTTGGGAGAAAATCCACTGCCTTTTGGGGGGCGTTTCAAGACGGTGCAAATCTTTGCCCACCGGCACGAGAACCTTTTTGGTGTCGGGAGCTGCAGCTTTGCCTCGTATCCCCCAGGTGGAGCAGTTCCCAAAAAACTGCTGTGCCGCCAGACTGCGAACGGCAGCTGTCCACGTGCCCCGGGAGAGATTGCAGGCCAAGCACAATGGAAAGGGCTATCCCCCAGTGTTTGCTTTCAGTGCAGGCCTTCAAATTGCCAGATGCTATCTCCGAACGCAGCGGCTCCATTGGCGGGATCCTCTGCAACAGCCACTGATAGCCACAGAGCCTGGATGCTTCTCAAGGAAGAGGATAAAGGGGCAAAGCGTGTCAAGCTGGAGCTGATTCAGCGGGGAAGCAGCTGGTGCAACGGGGTACTTAGGATACCGGCTTTGCTGTATGTCCTGCCTGATCCGGCGAGAGGAAAGGGGGGTAATCTTCTTTGCCCGCTTCAGTAGCTCTCGTGCTTGGTTGCGCTTGAGCTCTGGAAGTCTCTGCAACCTGGACGTGGAATTTGCACTCGGATTGTCCTAGGTTACCTTCATCTGCATGCTTTTATGGGAGAATTTTATTCTTCTTCTTTATTTGCTTCATTCCAGGGCTATTTCTGGGCAGGAACGCACAGGAACGGAGTTCCGGCTGGCTCCCAAGTTGGCCACACCCAGCAGGAACTCATTAGCATAATAGGCCACACCCAACAGCAGGAACTCATTCGGATTGGGTACAATTAGGGGTGTGTGGCCTAACATGAAAAAGGCCCTGGGTTTTGACAACAAACAAGGTAAAAAGAATAAGAAGCAAAAGGTGGGTGTGGCTGGATGACCACACTTCTGGTAACATGGGGGTGTGGCCTATAATGCCAATAAGCTGTGCTGTCAGGGG